>NW_026712156.1:912749-1034854 GCF_030504385.1 Musca domestica | reverse complement strand
TGATGCTAGAAAAATATTTTTTAAAAATCTACGACTCTGTTGATGCTTGAAAGAATAATTTTTAAAAAATCTTTGACTCTGTAGATGCTTGAAATAATAAAATTTAAAAAATGCTCGCCTTGTATGGATGCTTGAAAAAATATTCTTAAAAAAATGGAGGCCTCTGTGGATGCTTGAAAAAATATTCTTAAAAAAATGGAGGCCTCTGTGGATGCTTGAAAAAATATTATTTATAAAATCCACGCCTCTGTTGATGCTTGAAAAAATATTATTTATAAAATCCACGCCTCTGTTGATGCTTGAAAAAATATTATTTATAAAATCCACGCCTCTGTTGATGCTTGAAAAAATAATTTTTAAAAAATCCACGCCTCGGTTGATGCTTGAAAAAATATTCTTTAAAAAATCCACGCCTCGGTTGATGCTTGAAAAAATATTCTTTAAAAATCCACGCCTCGGTTAATGCTTGAAAAAATATTCTTTAAAAAATCCACGCCTCGGTTGATGCTTGAAAAAATATTCTTTAAAAAATCCACGCCTCGGTTAATGCTTGAAAAAATATTCTTTAAAAAATCCACGCCTCGGTTGATGCTTGAAAAAATATTCTTTAAAAAATCCACGCCTCGGTTGATGCTTGAAAAAATATTCTTTAAAAATCCCCGTATCTGTTGATGCTTGAAAATAATATTCTTTAAAAATCCACACCTCTGTTGATGCTTGAAAAAATATTCTTTAAAAAATCCACGCCTTGAATGGATGCTTGAAAAAATATTCTGTAAAAAATCCACGCCTTCGATGATGCTTGTAAAAATATTCTTTAAAAAATCCACTCCTTGTATGGATGCTTGAAAAAATATTCTTTAAAAAATCCTCGCCTCTGTTGATGCTTGAAAAAATATTTTTTAAAAAATATAAAAATATTATTTAAAAAATTCAAGACTCGGTTGATGCTTGAAAAAATAGTTTTTAAAAAAATCTACGCCTCTGTTGATGCTTGAAAAAATAGTTTTTAAAAAAATCTACGCCTCTGTTGATGCTTGAACAAATATTCTTTAAAAAATCCACGCCTCAATTGATGCTTGAAAAAAATATTCTTTAAAATCTCCACACCTCTCTTGGTCCTTAAAAGATATTATTTAAAAAATTCAGGCTTTAGTGGTGCTTTCAAAAATATTTCTTTTTAAATTCAGTTCTACACCATATGGCCACCCTAATATTCCCACTTCCCAACGCTAAACGCCTATTATGTTATTGCCATATAGCACCATCATCACATCGTTCATGTTAATATTGCACTTAATTTTTGGTGACATTAAAAAAACATTTTTTTATTTCAATTCTTGCCGTTCTGGTCTTTCTACACAGGAAGAGAACCCTAGGGCGCCATCTGCAGACAATCGTCCCATAGATGGTGTAAACATATGAATGGTTTTATTTTTTTACCAGACATTAGCCGGATAGTAAAAGGAAATAGTCGTTGTTCGCTGTCAACACGTTGCAGTTATTTAAAAATGAAAAGCCAAAAGGGGAAAGGGGGAGAGGGGCTAGCGTTAAAAAAAAATCCCACAGAGTTACTCCAAAATAGAAAATATTCCTAAGGCATACTTCGCTGAATAAAAATAAAATTTAGTTTGAAGACCTTCAGGTCGTTCCGAATCTACCATCGACATAACTCTTTTGCCTAAACAAGTTCTCAAACTGCGAAAAATCCGCTAAAAATTAGTCCCTGCAATTATGGGACACAATGTTGTGCTCGTACCTTTCCAATAATTTTCTGTATCCATTCCTCACTTCGTAAGCTCTTAATATCCACACTTCACCCACTCTCGAATTCAATTTCATTTTTTCAAGCAAGCCACCTTGCCAATATTAAGCAATTTTCCTTAAATTTTTTCTTCCTCCATTGATTTTTCTCCATCAACTTTAAAGAAAGTAGAAAGCCTTTTGCCGCCGATGAAAAATAACAGCTTTTTAACTTTGGCATCTTAATGAAGGTAATTTTTCAAAATCGATCTCAGCATATCCAAACACACATGAACTACACACACATACGTACTAATGGGCGGTATTATTACCGACAAGAAAAAGAAAAAAGCTGAAAAAAAGCAATTTAGTTAAACATAAAATAATGTCATTAAATTAAAATAATTGCGGGTGGGTTGGGCGTCAACGTCTGAGAGTCAGTCGGTATTGGAAATTGATTAAAAGCATATTTAAATCAATTTCGTAATTGACTTCCCAAAACGATGGAGTTTAAGAAAATGGGAAAAAAGGAGTTTAAAGCTTAAAGTTTTATAGAAAAATGAATATCTTGTAAAAATGGAAAAGCTGAAGACTTTTAGAGCAAATCTTCAGAAGATTTTGTTTAGAAGAACTTTTTGTGGACTACTATGCATTGGACATATTTGGATATTTTCTACGGTTGTTAAAAAAAATCTTTAAAAAAATCCACGCCTCGTACGGTCCTTGAGAAATATTCTGAAAAAATCTATGCCTTTTACGGTAGTTAAGAAATTCTTTAAAAAAATTTATGTCTCCTATGGTTGTTAAAAAAAATCTTTAAAAAATCCACGCCTCGTATGGTCCTCGAGAAATATTCTGAAAAAATCTACGCCTTTTATAGTCGTTGAAAGAAATTCTTTAAAAAAATCTACGTCTCCTATGGTTGTTAAAAAAAAACTTTAGAAAATCGACGCCTCGTATGGTCCTTGAGAAATATTCTGAAAAAAATCTACGCCTTCTATGGTAGTTAAAAAATTCTTTAAAAAAATCTATGTCTCCTATGGTTGTTAAAAAAAATCTTTAAAAAATCCACGCCTCGTATGATCCTTGAGAAATGTTCTGAAAAAATCTACGCCTTTTACGGTCGCTAAACCAATATTCTTTAAAAAAAAATCCACGTCTCCTATGGTTGTTAAAAAAATTCTTTAAAAAAACCACTCCTCGTACGGTCCTCAAGAAATATTCTGAAAAAATCTACGCCTTTTATAGCCGTTGAAAGAAATTCTTTAAAAAAATCAACGTCTCGTATGGTTGTTAAAAATATTAATTAAAAAATCCACGTATGACAAGTCTCTGAAAAAAATATTTTTTAAAAAATCAAAGTCTGACAGGTCTTTGAAAATATATTCTCGAAAAAAATCCACGTCTGTGAGGCCTTTAAAAAAATATTCTTGAAAACATCCACGTGCTATATTTTTTGGGAAAATATTCCCGTACATAATCCTCAAAAACATATTTTTTTACAAACCTACATCTCGGAGTCGTATCAAAAAACATTATTTAAGTCTTAGAAAAATCCTGGAAAATATATTCCTTTAAAATTCTCTTTTGACGCTAAAAATGAAACCTCACTATTTTAAAATGGTCAATAAAAAATTATTTATAGCTATCTCCCTAAATCTTGTGGATACTCAGAAGGTATTCTTTGAACATATTTTGTAGGGTTTCTAGGGAGCTAGTAGATAATAACAAATAAACCTTCTACACATTTCCCATTGATAGTAGACGATTCAATTTTCCGACTTTTTCAAGGACAATATGATTACTCAAATGCCAATTTTTTAAAGAATATTTTTAAGGACCAATCTTAACAGACGTGGATTCAATAGTGGAATTTTTTAGAATATTTTTTCAGGGACCATATTAGGCTTGGATATTTATACCCTCAGCCATATGGTTAAAGAGGGTATATATGATTTGATACGGCTAAAAAGTGTCTCATCCATATAACGGTTTCAGACCCTAGATCTCTTTGGAACAAATCGGTATCAGGTCATTTAGAATCGATCTAGCGATGTCCGTCGGTCCATCCGTCCGTATGTCTGTCTGACTGGTGTGCACGAAGGGAGTATCCGATTGGATCCACACTTGGTACATCATAATATTATTGTCAAACTTAGATCGAGTTGGGAGATGGACAATATCGGTTCACTCCTTTTGGTACCTCTCACACAAAATGTCAAAATTTTTTCAAGTACCAGATAAGGCGTAGCTTTTTTAAAGAATATTTTTTCAACGACAATCCAAGGCGTGAATATTTTAAAATATATTTTTTCAATGACAATCCAAGGCATGGATTTTTTAAAGAATATTTTTTCAACGACCATTAGGGGCGGGGATTTTTTAAAGAATATTTTTTCAACAAACTTTCAATAGTGGATTTTTTAAAGAATATTTTTTCAACGACCATATTAGGCGTGGATTTTTTAAAGGATATTTTTTCAACGACCATATTAGGCGTGGATTTTTTAAAGAATATTTTTTCAACGACCATATTAGGAGTGGATTTTTTAAAAAATATTTTTTCAACGACCATATTAGGCGTGGATTTTTTAAAGAATATTTTTTCAACGACCATATTAGGCGTGGTTTTTTTAAAGAATATTTTTTTAAGGACCATATTAGGCGTGGTTTTTTTAAAGAATATTTTTTTAAGGACCATCCATGGCGTGGATTTTTTAAAGAATATTTTTTCAACGACCACATTAGGCGTGGTTTTTTTAAAGAATATTTTTTCAACGACCATATTAGGCGTGGTTTTTTTAAAGAATATTTTTTCAACGACCATATTAGGCGTGGTTTTTTTAAAGAATATTTTTTCAACGACCACATTAGGCGTGGTTTTTTTAAAGAATATTTTTTCAACGACCATATTAGGCGTGGTTTTTTTAAAGAATATTTTTTCAACGACCATATTAGGCGTGGATTTTTTAAAGAATATTTTTTTAAAGACTTTCCTGGGATTGGATTTTTCAAAGAATATTTTTTTAAAGACTTTCCTGGGATTGGATTTTTTAAAGAATATTTTTTCAACGACCATCCAATGCGTCGATTTTTTAAACAATATTTTTTCAAGGAACAATCGTGGCGGCGGTTTTTTAAAGAATATTTTTTCAAGGACCATCCAAAAAAAAATTAAGGATTTTTTCAAGGACCATCCAAGGCGTGGATTGAAATTTTCTAAGAACTTCTCTAACTAAAATCGTGTACATTTTCAGGAATAATTTTGTACAAAATATCGAATCCATAATCGTAGAATTTGTCAAATTAATTTGAAGGGTTATTGGATCCATAGCTTAAAGGGGTTTTTATCCGTAAGAATACACCAATAATTCTTCTTAGAAAACTTCTTAAAATTGTCTTCATTTTAAATTTTAAATTTTCAATTTAAAAATGTAAATTCTTTTCTTACCTTTCTTTTTTGGAAAAATTTCCATCGAATTACTTATATTGAAATTCCTTGTTATAAGATAGTCCTTGCTTCTATAATTCGTAGACATTGTTTTTTTTTTTTGGCAACATGTAACAGAAAATTAATTAAAATTCAATTTTCTGCCCCAAAGGCTGGATTTTTCGTTTGCAAACTAATATTGAAGACACCTGAGGTCAAAAATATTCAATTTTTGTTTTTAGAAAAAAAAAAAAAACACACTGTCACACACTCTGGATAAGTGTGTCACTGATGTTGGACATTCAAATTTTGTCTTCTATTTACATAGATTGAGAAACTATTGTCTTTTAATCCCAGAATTTGGTTTTTTTTTGGTGAAACAGGGTTGCCATATTTCTTAGATTTTTTTTAAATTTCTGATGAAATTTAGACTTTAAAATGGACAGATGAAAATTCATGGATCAAGATGCGAAGGAATTTTAAGGGTTGATATTGTTCGGATTACATGTTCAACTACCTCACAATATTTCCAATAATGCCCCCAAAATACCCTCAATTATTTTCTAACCTATATTCCATTCTCCCAACTTGAACTCTATTATTTTCCAAATTTACTTTCTTCTCCTCATATGTCATCTAAACAAATATTGAATTTAAGCTCATCTCACACACACCTCACCTCTCTCCACCCACCAAAGAAAAATCATAGAAAACCCAATTGGATTCTAATGCCGCATCGAAAAGAAACTAAAATCCAATAGTATTGCACATAACTGGCAAATCAGGCCAGCCTCGAGCAATTCTTGTTGGCCAGGTATGAGAATTTAGTTGTGGAAAAATCCAAGAAGGAAAAAAATCTCTTTATTGCCACTTCATCATTGAATGGAAATCTCAATATTTGCTTAACATTTTGTGTCCAATAACGAAAGGAAATTGTCTACTTTTACAATTTGATGTTTGTTGTTGGTGGGAGTGAAGTTCTCGCTGTCGTTGTTGTTGTTTTTGCACGTGTTACTGAATTTCTCTATACATGGAACTTTTTCTTGTTCAATTGCTGATGTTTACCTATGGTAGGTAATATAGACATATGTAACGTTGGTGCATATGAAGAGAGGGGTGGTATGAGAATTTGGGAAATTTTAATGTATCAAAATATTATAAACTTTTTATAATTATAAATTATTTTAAGAAAATTTTCAAATTATTTGGAGGCTGATACGTCAGTCCAAAAATATATTTTAAGGATTTTAACATTCAATTGATTTGAATGTAAAATAAAAATTAATATTTCTAATTTTTTCCAAGGAAATTTTTGATTTGAAGAAGTTCTGCTAAATAATATTTCTAATTTTTTCCAAGGGAATTTTTGGGTCCGGTTTTACCAAATTTTAAGAACACTGAATCATAAGACCTAGGTTACACCTTATGTTCTTAGCTAAGTTAAATGTCCTGAAAGCAGTCACCAAACACCTTTCCCCCTGAGTCATTCCTCGACTTGTCATTCTATCCCCTCAAAACCATTCTGCCCATCTAACAATGCATAGCTATCTATTGACCATTTTTTTATTACTTCTTCTATTGTATGCAAGGATATGTAGGACATCTAAAAAAGCAAATACACACCCACACATACAAATACAAGTGCAGCGACAATTGCTTGAAGAACAGCAACATTTATTTGCACTTCAGGGGCGGAAGGAGAATATGAAATGGGAGGGATAAACATGGACTTAATTTCAATTTTCTATAAGTTTCTTCGGAAGGACTGCTGCAGACTTTTAGTAATTTTTTGAAATACTATTGAAGCCAACATCGAGGAATTTTCAGAAGAATTTTTCGAAGGATTTTTGAAGCCATAAATATGAATTTTAAAGTAAACTTTCCGAAAAAATATAGAAGCCATAAAAGAGCCACATTCTAAGAAAATTTAGTAAAGGAGTATCGACATGGTTTTTTTGAAAATATTTTCTGAAGGACGTTAGAAGCCATAATCATGGTGGTTTTAAGAATATTTTTTTAAGACTCTTAGAGCAATAAACGTGAATTTTTTAAAACAATTTTTAAGGAGTTATTCTCCAATATTAGCGTACATTTAAAGATTTTGGATTTTGAAGAAAAATGTTTAAGCAGCTATTTTGGTGCCAGAGCTTTGGATTTTTAAAAAATATTTTTTGAAGGACTACTGAAGCCATAATCGTAGATTTTCTTAAGAAAATTCAGTGAAGGACTAGAAGTCATAGTCGTGGAATTGTATTTATCTTTGGAGGACTATTGAAACCACAAAAAAAATTCTTCTAAATATTTTTGCAGGACTATTGGACAGGGATAATCGTGGATATTTATTTTTTTCTTGAAGGACTCTTCAAATACTGGAGCTAAGATCGTGAATTTTTAATACTTCTTTTGAAGATCTATTGGAGCAATAATCGAGGCCTTTTAAGGGTATTTGTTTGACAGTAAAAAATAATTATTTATGGTCTGCTGGTCCTTAGAAAATATTCTTTAAAAAATCCAAGTGTCTTGATCTGCTGGTTCTTGGAAAATATTCTTTAAAAAACCCACGTTTCTTGGTCAGCTGGCCCTTGGAAAATATTATTTAAAAAAAATTTGAAGGATTTAAAAAAAATCAAAAATACAAATTCAATGAAAATTGGGGGCTATATGAAGACGTGGATCTGCATAAGTAAATTTTTATCATAGACTGTAGGACCGATTCCGAACTTAAAATACGAAAATTGAAATAATTCCGTTGAATAATGTCACTAATATAATGAAATTTGAAACAATTCCGGTAAATATTGTCGTTATATCATAAAAATATCGAATAAAGTGAGGTATATTATATGTGGGCTATATGGAGACGTGGACCTGTATACGAGCTTCAAACTATAAATACTAAATTTGAAACAATTCTGGTCAAAAATGTCACTAAAATCATTAAAATACCGAATATCGGGAGGTATCGTTGTATGGGAGATATACGATATCGTGGACCTATATAGACAATTCCTTTCCCGGGGTAAAGCAGTGAGATGGAACTCCTGGTGTGGAATTGCAGACAATTCAATTGAAAAATGTGGCTTAAATCAAGGAAATACCGAATACCGGGGTTTACCGTTATATGTGGGCTATACGATATCGTGGAACGATATAGCCCATCTTCGAACTTGACCTGCCTGCACACAAAAGACTGATTTATCGCTGAAAAATATTCTTAAAAAATCCACGCCTTGCAGGGTCATTGAAAAAATATTCTTTTAAAAAATCTAAGTTTGAATAGTCTTTGAAAAAATATTCCTTTAAAATATCCACGTTTGAATAGTCCTTCAATAAATATTCTTTTAAAAAATTCACGTTTGAATAGTCCTTGAAAAAATATTTTTTACAAAGTCCACGTTTGACTGGCCCTTAAAAAAATATTTTTTAAAAAGTCCACGTTGGACTGGTCCTTGAAAAAATATTTTTTACAAAGTCCACGTTTGACTGGCCCTTAAAAAAATATTTTTTAAAAAGTCCACGTTGGACTGGTCCTTGAAAAAATATTTTTTAAAAAAGTCCACGTTGGACTGGTCCTTGAAAAAATATTTTTTAAAAAAGTCCACGTTTGACTGGTCTTTGAAAAATATTTTTTTAAAAACTTCACCATTGACTGGTCCTTGAAAAAATATTTTTTTAAAAAATCCACGTTTGAATAGTTCTTCAAAAAATATTCTTTTAAAAAATCCAGGTTTGAATAGTCCTTCAAAAAATATTAGAAAAATATTTTTTAAAAATAAAGCTTGAATAGTTATTGGAAAAATATTTTTTAAAAAATCAACGTTTATTTGGACTTTGTAAAGATCTTCTTTAAAAAAAGTCCACGTTTGACTGGTCATTGAAAAAAAAAAAAATTAAAAAGTCTACGTTTGACTGTTCCTTGAAAAAATATTTTTTACAAAGTCCACGTTTGCCTGGTTCTTGAAAAAATATTTTTTTACAAAGTCCACGATTGACTGGTCCTTGAAAAAATATTTTTTAAAAAGTCCACGTTTGACTGGTCCTTGAAAAAATATTTTTTAAAAAGTCTACGTTTTTTAAAAAGTCTACGTTTGACTGGTCATTGAAAAAAATATTCTTAGAAAATCCACGCCCTGGATAGTCTTTAAAAAAATATTCTTAGAAAATCCACGCCTTGGATGGTCGTTGAAAAAAAAATTCTTTAAAAAATCCACGCCTTGGTGGATAGTCGTTGAAAAAATATTCTTTAAAAAATCCACGCCTTGGTGGATGGTCGTTGAAAAAATATTCTTTAAAAAATCCACGCCTTGGTGGATGGTCGTTGAAAAAATATTCTTTAAAAAATCCACGCCTTGGTGGATGGTCGTTGAAAAAATATTCTTTAAAAAATCCACGCCTTGGTGGATGGTCGTTGAAAAAATATTCTTTAAAAAATCCCCGCCTCGGTTGATGCTTGAAAAAATATTTTTTAAAAAATCCACGCCTTGTTTGGTGGTTGAAAAAATATTCTTTAAAAAATCCACGCCTCGGTTGATGCTTGAAAAAATATTATTTAAAAAATCCACGCCTCGTTGGTTGATGCTTGAAAAAATATTTTTTAAAAAATACACGCCTCGTCGGTTGATGCTTGAAAAAATATTTTTTAAAAAATCCACGCCTCGGTTAATGCTTGAAAAAATATTTTTTAAAAAATCCACGCCTCGGTTGATGCTTGAAAAAATATTTTTTAAAAAATCCACGCCTCGGTTAATGCTTGAAAAAATATTTTTTAAAAAATCCACGCCTTGGTTGATGCTTGAAAATATTCCTTTAAAAATCTACGACTCTATTCATCCTTAAAAAATACTTTTAAAAAATGTCTACATCCCTGTCAAGGGAGGACATTACTATTGACCCTCTGCCCACTGCTTTAAAATCGTTTGTATGAAGTCTATACCCCCACCCCATGGAACAGGTGGTTTATGGTCAATCAAGGCAATTTATCTATTTGGCATTTTACGGTTATTTGCCTCTCTTTCCCTCTCACTTGGCCAGGGCATTGTAGAGAAAAAATCTAAATTTTCAATGCTTTGGAAAAAAAAACGGACTCACACATAGCCAGGCCTACCTTCAGTACGATTGTAAACAATGTAACAATGGGTGTGTTCCCTTTTGGCTAAATGCGTTTTATCATTGGACATTCAATAAATATTTACCAAAAGATTCCGAGCCAGCAGCTACGGCAATGTCGCCCAACAACAATGGAGATTAAGTGTGGCAGCTAGGATGCCAAAAAAAAGAGAGCAGAAAAGTAAAAAACGGAAAGTGTCCTAATATCGAAATCTTAAGTGAATGAATGGATTTTACGTGCTTTTGGGTAAGACCTACAGACGGACGGACGGACGGGACGGTAGGACTGGCAAACAAACAACAGGCGTTTTACTTCTGTCCCATTCGATTTGCCAATTTCTTCGTTTGCTTTGGCTATTTTCTTTTTTCTTTTTGATTCCAATATTGATGTCCGAGAGCAGGTGGGGTATTGGAGTTATGGCACTAGAGATACAAATTCCGACAAAAAAAATCTCTCCTTATTGGTATTTGTTCAAGCAAAGACTTTCATTACATTTTTCCAAGGATTTTCTTGAGGTGGCCAAAGGATGAATTTGTCGGTGCGTCTTTTGGTCACTTGAAGTATTCCCCCCTTCAGAAATTGTCGTCATTGTTGTAGCAGAAAATTGTCACAATTTCTTGGTTATTTTTTTTTTGTTTGGTTTTATTGTTGTTGTTGCTGGCATTTACCTTTTTGCCCATGGAATTTGTTACACGTTTATGGCTACGGTAATAGAAAAATTTTATTAAAATTTATTGGAATTTTTTTGTTGTTGCTGCTTTGTCTGCCACAGCCTTGGAACATTTTCGATTGCATTCGGGTTTCAAAATGAAAACATTTACTGTTGGGGATTTGAGGCTTAGGGAAGGTTTTTGTAAAATATCAATGGAAATAAATTGAAATTTTCTTGAATCCAATTACCAAAGGGGGTGAGAAAGGGAGGAGGCGTTCGGATGTAATTTTCAATAAAGAAAAATATATTTATTACAATTTGGCCTTGAGGCGAAGAATGTCTTCAAATTGCCGGATTGTAGGAGTTGTAATTGGTATTCAAAGGAAAAAAGTCTATTTAAATTATTTTGAGCAAGAGACAAAAGGATTGAAAGTGAAGCGACCGGGATTAAAAAAAAAATAAAAAATTACGGATCCCTGGCTCCGCTGACTTAAAGCGAAGGCAGGGGACAAAATAAGTGAAATTGAGGCGATGGAGACTTAAAAGAAGGTATCCTTGGTGCCTGACTTCTCTAACTTTCATTAAAGCCATAATCGTGGAATTTGAAGAACTAATGGATCCATAATAGTGGAATTTCAAGTATCAATTTATAGGGCTATTGGATCCAAAAAGGATAATTGGTTATAAGGATAATTGGATAAAAAAAACTGCAACAAAGTCAAACGCCATAATTTTTACATTTTTTGTTATTTTAAATTTTATTGAATGAAAGCAAAAAATGTCGGAAATAGCATCAAATTTTAGAATAAGTTTAGATTTGTTCGAATTGTTGACCCTTGGCACGAATTATGGCCTTCAAACGGCCAATGAAACCGTCACACGCTGCCCGAATGTTACTCTGCGGTATTTTGACCCATTCCCGGGGAAGCGCTTGCTTGAGGTGATCGACACTTTGGTATTTTTTAATGCCAACTTTGCTTTCCAAAGTACTTCAGACACAATAGTCCAACGGATTGGTATCCGGAGATTTTGGTGGCCATTATGCGCTGGAAATGAAGCGAGAAACCTAGTTTTGTAACCGCCACCCAAGAATGGCTACAAAATTAGGTTTCTCGCTTGCTGAGTGGGAGTGGTGAGGTGGAATGTTTAAGGTCTGCGGCCAAAATGTTTGCGTGTCCAAGGCTTTAATACATCCTCCAGAATATTTTCGCCATAATATTCGGCATTTTTTTTTGATGCCACGGTCGATTAATACGAGCGGAGAGCGACCATCGGCTGTTATGGCGGCCCACGCCATCACCATGGCCGGCGCTTAAATTCTGGTGGCCAACCGAAAGGGCACATTTTCAGCTGATCTCTTTGACAACGAATGACAAATTTGTCTGTTCACCACTTTCGGCCAAGCGAAGCAACTCTTTAGCTCTTTGAGTCAATTTTCTTTCTGTTGCAGTGTAAGTTCTTGCACTTTTTGGAATTTCAATGGCTTTACCCCGAGCTCATTTTTCAATATTTGCCGAATGGAATATTGCGATGTGCTCAGGTCACGAGCACAGGCCACTGCGACCCGGGTATCGATTAAATCGCTTCTTTACGTTTTCGAACCATTTCTGCTGATGTTGCTGTTTTCTTCCGTTCACTTCCTTGAAGTCGTGCTACGCTACCAGTATCACGGTAACGAGCGATGGTACGAGACACAAAAGATTTATTCACAATGTGGTTTTCCAGCCAAATATAAGAAATCACACTACCACACTTTTCATCACGAATTCCATCACGAATAAGTTTTTTTCTGGAAAATTCTCACCAAAATGCCTTTGTACGTTTGTAAACAATATAATGAGCTTTCGCTGGAATAATTTTAACAGCTGTCGGACGAGTGGCTTAGAAATGACAGCAGTCTGAAGTTGGTTCCAGTTTTTTCATCTCACCCTGTATATGTGGCCTATATGAAGACCTGGACCTGTCTGGAAAATTTTATGTTATTGATTGTAGTTCCCACTTCGAACTCTAAATACGAAATTTAAAAGAACTCCGGTGAATATTGTCGCTAAAATCATAAAAATACCGATTTTCTGGGGGTGCCGTTGTATGGCGGCTATAGGATATCGTAGAACTATAAAAAAATTCTCTCCCAGAGGGTAAAGTACTCAGAAAGAACACGTTGTGTGGATTTTCAGACAATTCCATTGAAAAATGGTTAAAATCATCAAAATTCCGAATATCGGGAGTATCGTTATGTGGGGGATATACGATATCGTGCACCGATATAGCCCATCCTCGAACTTGACCTGCCTGCAGACAAAAGACTGATCTGTGCAAAATTCTAGCTTCCTATCTCTGTTCGTTTTGACTATGGCGTGATCACAACATACGGACAGACTGACGGACGGACTACATAGTCTTAGAATTTTACGCTGATCAAGAATATATGTACTTTGTTATGTCTAAAATTATTATTTCGATGAGTTACAAACGGAATGACGAACTTAATATACCCCCCATACTATATATGGTGGATGGTATAATAAGGACACTTACGCCCATAATCCTGTAATTTGTAAAAAATGTTTTTGAAGGTCTAATGGAGGTATAGTAGTTGATTTATAAACATCTTTTTGAAGGGTTAGTGGCTTCATAGACGTCAATTCCTTTAAAAAAAAACTGAAGGATTACTGAAACCCAAATCTTTATTTTTCCAAGGATTTTTGGAGCAATTGTTGTTATTCACTATGACTCTTTTTGAATGTCCATTTGATGCAGTAATCAGGATTTTATAAAGGATACTATTTTCTTGTAGGACTATTGAAGCCATAATTGTGGAAATCAGGACTGTTTTTAATGGGACGGTTGTAGTCATAATAATCGATTTTTTGCGATTTTTCTTTTTCTGGAGGTCAAATTGTAGATTTGTGATTTTAGAAAATATTTTTGAAAGGACCGTTGAGGCCACACCTGAATTTTTTTTTGTGGATTTTTTTTAAGAAAATATTTTTGAAAGGACCGTTGAGGCCACACCTGAGCTACAATAATTTTTATACCCTCAGCCATATGGCCAGAGAGGGTATGCATTGATACGGTCAAAACGTACCTCATCGAAATAACGGTTTTAGACCCTAGGCCTCTTTGCACCAAATTCGTTTCAGGACATTTGGAGTCGATCTAGCAATGTCCGTCTGTCTGTCTGTTTGTCTGGCTGGTGCGCACGATAACTCTCGAGGGGGCATCCGATTTGGTCTAAACTTGGTATATTGTAACATTATTATCATACTTAGATCGAATTCGAAGACGGGCAATATAGGTGCACTTCTTCGGATACTAACTCACAAAAGGTCGAAGTTTAAAAAATAATAGTTTATTGCACAGAAAGAGAAAGGATAATTGAGAAAGGAATATTTCTATCAGTTTTAGGTCAGGTGCAAAAATGGATAATATCGATCCATTTCTTCAAGTACATCCCCCTCAAAGGTTCAAATTTTGAATAATTTTAACTCTTTTAAAATGTGATGTAAGAATCCGAATGTTTTCATATTTCACACATTCCAATATTTTTATTAACCCAAGGTATGCTGTTGAGATAGAATATATCGGTCCACTCCTTTTGGTACCTCCCCCACAAAGGATCAACATTTTGAGTATCCATGAAGCATAAAGAATGAAACGTGAAATTAACATCCGATTCCATTCAGACTTGGCACATCTCAATATTTCCATAAGGACAAGATCTGTTATAAAGATGATAGAGATCGGAGCATTTCTTCTGGTACATCCCCTACATAGTGCTCAAGATTTTGAAAAATCAAACGCACAAAGAAAGCTAAATAAGCATCCACCCCTTTTCAAATTTCACACAAAATCTGTTGTGAAGATGCTACATATCTGAGAACCCCTTGTGGTACCTCCCCCACAAAGGATCACAATTCACAGTACTTTGCGAAACAAATCTGCGATCCTTTACAACTTGCTATATCTAAATATTGCTCTCAACCAGAACCCTGAGACCAATATGGAATTTATGAATTCACATAAAATTGGATATAAATGTTCGATTTTCTTGTAATTTTGTCCATACCAATATTTTTATCTGTATTGGATTAAGTACCTCACGCAAATTTTAAGATTTTCAAAAAAATGATCACATATCTCATATAAAGTTGAGGAAGTAATCGATATAGTCCAAACCTGGCACGTCGCAATATTTATACCCTATTTAATTTGGTCGAATATAAATTGACACTAAGCCTCATTCCTCCGGAACCTACTCTATAGAGGATAAACAATTGGAAAAATCATAACAAAAGTCAGAATATATTTAAATAATCGAACATTGGCGAATGGTATATATCTGCCGGTAAAACCGACTGACTTGTTTTGGCTTGTTTTTGTACATATATAGATTTAAGAAAGGACCTTAACCGAGGACGATCTGAAATGAAAATATTTTAATCGATTCTTAAATCTAATAAAAATCTCTGGAAGATTTTCTTCCATAGAATGCTGTTAGTCATTCTTGTCTTTTTCTTTGCATGGAAGATAGGATAGGACATTCCCAAAGGAAAACCAGTAAAGAAAGTCTTAAAGTCGGGCGGGCCGACTTTATAATACCCTACACCACTTTGCTAATTTAGTAGAGCTCCGCATAACAATTAAAAGTTTTTATGGGAGAATTTAATCATACACGATATGATTACAATTATAATTTAAAGTTCAAAGGACTAAATGTGCCGAAGCTTTCGTATCTTTTAAATTCGGACTTGTATTGCCCATTTGGTGCACAATTAATTTGAAATCGGATAAAGATATATATGGGAGCTATATCAAAATCTGAACCGATCTCAATTAAATTTGTCAGAGATATTTCTGAGCTGTATTTGATATATTTCCCTGAATATCGTTGTTACGGAGTGCATATTACGGCTGCGGAGGACAAAAATAACAAATCGGATGAACAATATATATGGGAGCTATAGCTATATCTAAACCGATTTCGATCAAATTTGGAACACTTATTTTCCTAAGGCCTAATTTGGTTGTATGTGCAAAATTCCATACTATTCGGGCTGATATTACACGTTTGGTGTACAATAAAAGGCAAATCGGACGAAGATATATATGGGAGCTATAACTATATCTGAACCGATTTCGATCAAATTTGACATACTAGCTTCTAGATTCAATTCGGTCGTAAGTGCCAAATTCCATCCCATTTGGACAAATATTAGACGTTTGGTGCACAATAAAAGGTAAATCGGACGAAGTTGTATATGGGAGCTATATCCAAATCTGAACCGATCTCGATAAAATTTAGCAAAGGTATTTCTGAGCTGTATTTGATATATTTCCCCAAATATTATTGTTACAGAGTGCATATTATGGCTGCGGAGGACAACAATAACAAATCGGATGAACAATATATATGGGAGCTATAGCTATATCTGAACCGATTTCGATCAAATTTGGCATACTTATTTTCAGGCCTAATTTGGTTGTATGTGCAAAATTCCATACTATTCGGGCTGATATTAGACGTTTGGTGCACAATAAAAGGCAAATCGGACGAAGATATATATGGGAGCTATATCTAAATTTTGACCGATTATCTCCAATTTCAATAGGGTTCGTCCTTGGGCTAAACAAATGATCTGTGCAAAATTTCATCTGGATCGGGCAATAAATGCGACCTGCATTTTGTTCACAAGAATACATGGACAGACGACAAACAGACGGACGGACAGACGCGCGGACGAACGGACATGCATAAATCGACTCAGAATATGATTCTATGCAGATCATCAAAAGGAACTATGGGTCTATCTCGTTGCCTTTTGCCTGCTACAAACAAATGCACAAAGACATAATACCCTGACCACCTTGTGGTGTAGGGTATAAATAGCGAAAAAGATTATTTCATTCCTAAGCCTGTTGCGTGTGTGCGTTTCTCTTTTTCTCACATGTCCTGGCGAAATATTTAATACTAACACTTCGTAAACGGAATTTCCTTATTTCCCACTACCCCAACTTAAGTTTCCACACTTAACAATTGTACAAAAAAAAAATGTCAATAGAAGAGAACTTTAACTCAATTCTGGTGGGGGTACTGCAGGAAACAGGCAACACTTTCAGCACTTGATGCTGGTTTCCAAACACCGGACATTGAAGTGAAAGATGCTTCGGGTTGGGGTGGGGGGTAAAACAACTAAAAGAAAAATATAACACGAATTGAAGCGGAAA
The DNA here is from genome assembly GCF_030504385.1 of Musca domestica. NCBI lineage: Eukaryota > Metazoa > Arthropoda > Insecta > Diptera > Muscidae > Musca > Musca domestica. The sequence continues at coordinate 1,017,694 of NW_026712156.1, read as the reverse complement.
TCCTTATTGATCTTTAACTTAGTTGAAACTTAACAGGCAGTCGACGAGCAAACACATGGACTCAGCATGATATACCACTTCTTCTTGTTCCGCTTCCTTCTTTTTTCGAGGATTGACTCCTTTTCGACAAAGTGGAGCAGCAACTTAAATGCGCAACTAACACAAACTGGCAATGCGGAAAAAGAGTGAAAGAAGGGGGCAAAAATTGCCACATTCCTAGCAAGAAAGCCAAGGGGGAGGGGAGTGAAGGAGAGAATATAGCTGGAAAAAATTAAATGTCATTTTCGATAAGTGTGTCGCATGTCGCCGGTCCTTTTTAACACACATTGCCATTTGGAAGAGGCGACACAACAACCACAGCAGCACCATAGGCATCGGCACCATCGACAGCGTCAGCATCCGCACCATCCAAAGTGTTGGGGCAAAGATGATTCCTCCACTTTTTTTTGCCAGGAAATAAATTGCTAAAATGACATTAACGACCGACGAGGACGTCGACGACGACGATGAGGACCAAAAATGAAAAACATATCAGCGAAAAAGAAAAAACACCAAGTCAGGCAATAACATTAGCCTCAAGTAGTTATGGGTTACTAAAGTAACACGTTCGCATAACAATTTTCTGTTATGTAATACTATTTGTCCATCAGATCAGACTATGTGACTGGAAAATTGCTCTTATGATTAGCAATGATGGGCGAAAGAGTGGGGATGGAATGAGATGAGTGCTGAATTGAAAATAGCTCTCATGTTTTCATAGTTGACTTAATTTATTGCAATGACCTTTACAAATTATGGCATGGCACACAAATAACATAATTTAAGAAAAATTTTAAGTTTAAAAAAAAATGGGGTAAATACAAACGGGCCTCCGGAAAATTAAAAAGAACGCCATTGCATCTCTAAGAGTCCTCTTGAAAATATGGTCAAATGTCCATTCATATGCCCAGAAGTTCGCCAGAAAAAATTCTTAATGTCACAAGGGACCTCTAAAAAACATTGTTTCCGAAATCTTTGCGAATTTCACAAAAATGATGCTGGAAAAATTTATAAAATTCAAAAGTTGATCACCAACAGTGCCATAGAATACATTTATTGAAGAAAATCTCCGAATTTATGCCCATTTAACTATTTTAATACCCTCAGTCATATGGCTCGTCGAAATAACGGGTTTGGCGCCTAGGTCTCTTTGGACCAAATCCATTTCAGGGCACTTGGAGGCGATCTAGCAATATTTTGATCTCTTTACAACAAAAGGTTGAAATTCTCAAAAAAATATTTTACTGCACAGAGAGACAAAAGATAGTCCGATCTACTCCTATAGAATGTATCCTACTGTCTTCAAAATATACACATGAATATATCGGTTTACACCATCAAGTACTTCCCCGACAAAGGGAATATCAGATCAGCAGATGCTTGCAAAAATATTTTTAAAAAATACACACATCAGCAGATCCTTGCAGAAATATTATTTTTTTTAAATCCACGCACCAGCAGATGCTTGCAAAAGTATTTTTTTTAAATCCACGCACCAGCAGATGCTTGGAAAAGTATTTTTTAAACTATCCACGCACAAGCAGATGCTTGGAAAAATATTTTTTATAAAATCCACGCACCAGCAGATGCTTGCAAAAATATATTTTTTAAAAATCTGCGCACAAGCATATGCTTGCAAAAATATGTTTTAAAAAAATTGACGCACCAGAAGATGCTTGCAAAAATATTTTTTAAAAAAATCCACGCACCAGCAGGTGCTTGCAAAAATATTTTTTAAAAAAATTCACGCACCAGCAGATGCTGGCAAAATATTTTTTTAAAAATCGGTGAATAATGTAGCTAAAATCGTCAAAATACCGAATATAGGGAGGTACCATGGGGGTTATAAAACGTGGACTTGCACAGACAATTTTCTGTCATAGACTGTAGTATCCATTATGAAATCGAAATACTAAATTTGAAATAGTTCCGGTAAATAATGTCGCTAAAGTCATCAAAATACCGAATATCGGAAGGTACCGTTATATGGGGGCTATACGAAGACGTGGACCTACATGGCCCATTTTCTGTCTTCAGCCGTAGTATCTATTACGAACTTTAATTATTAATTTTGAAACAGTTCCGGTATATATTGTCGCTAAAATCATCAAAATACCGCATATCGGGAGGTATCGTTATATGGGGGCTATACGGGGGCTATACTCATATTCTTGACCCTTTATGGGGGAAGGTACCAAAAGGAGAGAACCGATATATTCCATCTTAGCACCAGACCCTTGGGTTAATAAAAATATTGTGATGCGTGTAATTTAAAGAGAATCGGATGCTAATTTCGGATTTTATTACCCTTTTGGTTATTAAAAAACTTTGACCTTTTGTGGGGGAGGCACCAGAAGGAATGGTCCAATCTCAACTATCTTCACAGCCGATCTTGTGTTGATAGAAATATTGAGATATACCAAGTCTGAATGGAATCGAATGTTAATTTCGAGTTTTATGAGCTTCATGGATATTCAAAATGTTGAGCCCTTGTGGGGGAGGTACCAGAAGGAACGGACCGACATATTACATCTGCACACCAGACCTTAATTAATAAATTGTGATGTGTGTAATTTGAAGACAATCAGACTTTTACATCATTTTTTTATAACATTTATAATTATTCCAAAGAGGTATTTAATGGAGTGGGCCGATATTTTCTATTTTCGCACCTGACCTAGCACTCATGTAAAGTTGAAGTAAAATCGGACAATTTTTTTCTCTTTCTGCGCAGTAAAATATTTTCCTTGAACATGTCAACCTTTTGTGGAAGAGGTACTCCCTTCGAGAGTTATCGTGCGCACCAGCCAGCCAGACAGACATGCAGGCGGACAGACGGACGGAAAACCCTAGATCGACTCCAAATAATCTGAAACGGATTTTGTCCAAAGAGACCTAGGGTCTAAAACTCCTATTTCGATGAGGCATGTTTTGGCCGTGTAAAATGATACATACTCTCTGTTTCCATATGGCTGAGGGTATGAAAAACACAATTACATGCCAACAAATCCTCTTGGAAATATGTTCGGAAGGCCATTGACATCTTCATTTACCCCAGAAGTATCTAGCGCCTAAAAATCACAATGGACCTCTACAAAATATTGTTTCAAAAAGGATGATGGCAAAATTTATACAATTTTTGGCACAATCAAACTTATAATACCTCCAACACCTAGTGGTGTAGGGTATAAAAACCTATGGTCGGCCGTGCCGAAATTTTAATACCATCCACAGTTTAAAGGAACTGGAACAATTTCAAAAAACTTCGTCGAGAAATACCGGGTGAATGAAAACCTTTAGATGAGAGCTATACGAAGCCGAGGACCTGCATAGGCTGTAGTACCCATTAGGATCTACAAATACGAAATTTTAAACAATATCGTTGCCAATATCATCAAAATACCAACAAAAGTGAGGTACTGACGAAGACGAGGACATGCATAAGTAATTTTTTGTCGTTGGCCATAGGACCGATTACGAACTTCAAATACGAAATTTTAAACAAATCCCGTCTAAATGAGTCTAACATCATAAAAGTACGAAATATTATAAGTTAACATTATAGAGGGGCTATATGAAGACGTGAACCTGCAGAAGTAATTTTTTTAAAGCTTATAGTACCCATAGAGATCTTCCAATGCGAAATTTGAAACCATTCCGGTGAATAGATTCGCTAAAATCATCAAAATATCAAATTTAAGGGAGGTACTGTTATATGGGGGCTATATCAAAACGTAGACCTTTATGGCTCATTTTCAATACAAAAAGTCCTGCTGACCAAACACACATCTGAGTATAATTTCATAAACCTACTTCAATTCGTTCGGAAGCTAGAGAGATTTGCACATGCAAATAGTCAAAGAGGCGGATCAAGAAAAAAATATTAAAAAACAAGTAAAAAAGCTGTAAGTTCGGCCGAGCCGAACATTGAATACCCTCCACCATTTAGAACGAATTTGGCAATTTTCAAAAAAATAAAATCAGTTAAAAATTCTGTTAAAATCTTAAAAAATACCGAATGTAGCCGTATATTAGGGTCTATACTACGACGTGGGCCAGCTATTACAATATTCAAATGCGAAACTTGAAAAAGAAATCTGTTTATAATGTAGCTAAAATCACCAAAGTACCGAATATAGAGAGGTACTATGGGGGTTATAAAACATAGACCTTCACAGACAATTTTCTGGCATAGGCTGTAGTATCCATTACGAACTTGAAATACCAAATTTGAAACAATTCCGGTCAATAATGTCGCTAAAATCATCAAAATACCGAATATCGGAGGGTACAGTAATATGGGTGCTATACGAAGACGTGGGCCAGCTATTACAATATTCAAATGCGAAACTTGAAAAAAAATCTGTTTATAATGTAGCTAAAATCACCAAAGTACCGAATATAGAGAGGTACTATGGGGGTTATAAAACATAGACCTTCACAGACAATTTTCTGCCTTAGGCTGTCGTATCCATTTCGAACTTCAAACACCAAATTTGAAACAATTCAGGTAAATAATGTCGCTAAAATCATTAAAATACCGAATATCGGGAGGTACCGTTATGTGGGGGCTATATGAAAACGTGGACCTACATGGCCTATATACGAACTTAACCTGCCTACTGGCAAAATAATTATGTGTGCAAAATTTTAGCCTTCTATCTCAATTCGTTCGAAGGACATGGATAAACGTCTTAGAATTTTACGCTGATCAAGAATATATATACTTTATTGGGGCTAAGATCGTTATTTCGATGAGTTACAAACGGTGGAGGGTATAAAAAATAATCGAACATTGGCTGGGGGTATACATCTGTCGGCAAATCCGACCGATACTTTTTTACTTCTTTAACAAATTTTTTACTCAGTTTTTAAAATTTTTGCCACGGACTTAAGCTCTTCAATTAATATTTTCAATAAATCCAATATTAAATACTTGCATCTCTTACCTTCAGATCAATATAGAAACAAATTATTGAAGTGTTAACATAATTACGACATAATTAAACTTCATTAGATGGACAAATGTCATGCACCATTACAACACCCAATGAAATCCAAGACGCTTTGCTACCTCTAGAGACGCTCGACGCTGCAACAGTTGACTATTATTGTCTTGGTGGAGTTCAAAGACTTGTGTAAACGCTTTTTTATCACCCATAACAGCGAAAAACATTGCCATAAAAATTGGAAGAAATAAAAATCGCTTTAATACCCCTCCAAAAAAAAAAAACTAATACACAAAACTCGATGCTCCTACTTGAAAAAGAGTTTGGAAGAAGGAGGAGGGGGGTCTATAAAAATAAACTTAAAATTTAATTGCAAACAAATTTTAGTGCAATTGGAAGCTAAGATGGAATTTACGGAGGAGAGAGAGTTCAGTGACTTCTATGTTTTGCAGCACCAATTGGGGAAATAAAGACGAAGAAGCTTGAAAAATACCAGCAGTAGCTTAAGTGCTAAAATTTTTTGCCCGTTGGATGGTAATGGTGCAGATGATGCGACTGATAGCAGAGAGGTGTTAAGTATTCATGATGTGGGTCAGAGATATTCGGTAAGCTCGTCGGCGAGCTATTATAAAGTGAAGCGATCGTTATCACATTGCAAAGGTCATTAAAATTCGTTATTATGGGATGAAGGCTGTAAATTGGAAGCTTAAATTCTGTAGACGGTTTGTGATTAACGTCAATAAAGAAAATGTTCAAAATAACAAAATTTATTCCAAGAAGAGATTCAATTCCACGCCAGAATATCCCAAGACGTTCTTATAAAAATAAATGCTAGTGCCAACTTTCGAGTAAGTCGGCAAAAGTTGTTGAAAGTAACAAGATGTTAGAATTTAAACTATTAACCTTTTTCCTATTGGCCATTTCAACGGTTCAATCCCTGGAAGCTGAGGAAGAAGCCCGGTTTGATTTAGAAGCACCACAAGGTAGGTGTAGGTTGTCAATATGTGAAGTCGTTGAAAAAAATATTCTTTAAAAAATCCACGCCTTGGATGGTCGTTGAAAAAAATAATCTTTAAAAAATCCACGCCTTGGATGGTCGTTGAAAAAAATAATCTTTAAAAAATCCACGCCTGGAATGGTCGTTGAAAAAATATTCTTTAAAAAATCCACGCCTTGGTGGATGGTCGTTGAAAAAAATATTCTTTAAAAAATCCACGCCTTGTATGGATGCTTGAAAAAATATTCTTTAAAAAATCCACGCCTTGTATGGATGCTTGAAAAAATATTCTTAAAAAAATCCACGCCTTGTATGGATGCTTGAAAAAATATTCTTTAAAAAATCCACGCCTTGTATGGATGCTTGAAAAAATATTCTTTAAAAAATCCACGCCTTGTATGGATGCTTGAAAAAATATTCTTTAAAAAATCCACGCCTTGTTGGGTCGTTGAAAAAATATTCTTTAAAAAATCCACGCCTTGGATGTTGGTTGAAAAAATATTCTTTAAAAAATCCACGCCTTGGATGTTGGTTGAAAAAATATTCTTTAAAAAATCCACGCCTTGGATGTTGGTTGAAAAAATATTCTTTAAAAAATCCACGCCTTGGATGTTGGTTGAAAAAATATTCTTTAAAAAATCCACGCCTTGGATGGTCGTTGAAAAAATATTCTTTAAAAAATCCACGCCTTGGATGGAGTTTGAAAAAATATTTTAAAAAATCCACGCCTTGGATAGTCGTTGAAAAAAAATATTCTTTAAAAAAGCCACGCCTTGGATGGTCGTTGAAAAAAATATTCTTTAAAAAAATCCACGCCTTGAATCGTCGGTAAAAAATGTTCTTTAAAAAATCCAAGCCTTGGATGGTCTTCTAAAAAAATATTCTTTAAAAAATCCACGTCCTTGGATGTCGACATAAAATATTTTTTAAAAAATCTCCTCATTTTTGTATTTTCTTCACTTTGCAGATCCCTCTGTTGCCCTGGAACCTCGTTCCCGTTATTTAGATGGCACTTACAGTGAATCAAAACAACGTCGGCGTTTAAAGTCCCCCAACGTCCATATTGAAAATATTTATATACCCCAGCAAATACAAAAAGGTGAGGAGACCATACAGGGCTATCCGGCTTATCCCATCTATACAAATCCCTTGGTTCAGCCCTATGGCAATCGGAGGAAGCCTAACAAAAACAAGCAAAACAACAAACCAAAGCCAGAAAATAATGACAAATTCAAGACCCCCTCCAACATTGCTGCCCAACAACCTGTTGTTGTGCTTGGTCCAGCTGCTGGACAGCCAGGAGGAAATGGAGAATATTTTAGCGTGCCCCAGGCTCTGTTGTCACAACAGACCCAAGCCTATCCCTATTTTGTGATTATCAACTCTCCCCTGCAAAATAAGTTTCAACAAAATTTGAGCAAATCTCCAGAAATATTGGCCGAAAATGCAGATGACAAGGAAGCCGATGAAAGCGAAGAGGACTCAGAAGAAGTCAATTCACAAATTTTAGAAAATGTTTCTAAACCTTCACAAAAACCTGTTGCCGCCGTTGTAAAACGCACACGTCCCCAGCTTAAACTGAAACATGAAGACTTCCCCATTGTCAAGTATTTGTCGGAGAATCCCCAAGAGCCTGCTCAAGGTGAAGAGAGGAGAAACTTGAAGGCTGAAGAAAATAATGGAAATTCTGAAGACAACGAAGAGGATCCAGATGCAGAAGAAGACGAGGAAGATGATGACCTAGCAGGATCTTTGAGATATGCGAATAATGGGGATAGAAAGCAGGGTGAGGAAGCAAATAAAGGCAACAAGTTCCCCAAACTGGAAGATTTCTTTAACACGAAAGGCAACAAATTGCCGCTGGATTTTATAATGGGATCGAAAAACTCCAACGGAAAATTGGATGATCGTGTTGCCTTGGTCTTTTTGCGTCACTCCAAGAGGGGCAGGCAACTTGTTTTGGAGTAGAACTAAGATCAAATATTGAAAAACGAAAATTGATTTTTTTTTTTTTTTTGAAAAACGTAATAAATAAAGAATACTATTTAACAACCGCTTAGATATACAAATCCGTATACAAATAAACCCTTTACATCTTCAAGATTTTCCTTCAGAAGCCCCTGAAGATGTCTTCTCACCATACAATGATTTCTCTTTATAGAAACCGCCATTAATGATCTCTCGAAAGGTGCCCTAAGTTTTCTCTGGTTAGAGAAGAATCCTTGAACAGAAAAGCTTCCTTACGAGGTATTTTCAAAGAAAACCAGTAAAGAAAGTCCTAAAGTCGGACGGGGCCGATTTTATCATACCCTACACCACTTTGCTTATTTAGTAGAGCTCCGCATAACAAATAAAAGTTTTTATGGGAAAATTCAATCATACACGCCATGATTATAATTATAATTTAAAGTTCAAAGGACTGAATATGCCGAAGCATTTGTATCCTTTAAATTCGGACTTGTACTGCCCATTTGGTGCAAAATTAATTTGAAATCGGATAAAGATATATATGGGAGCTATATCCAAATCTGAACCGATCTCGATAAAATTTTGCAAAGGTATTTCTGAGCTGCATTTGATATATTTCCCCAAATATTGTTGTTACAGAGTGCATATAACGGCTGCGGAGGACTAAAATAACAAACAGGATGAACAATATATATGGGAGCTATAGCTGTATCTGAACCGATTTCGATAAAATCGGCATACTTATTTTCAGGCTTAATTTGGTTTCATGTGCAAAATTCCATACTATTCGGACTGATATTACACGTTTGGTGCACAATAAAAGGCAAATCGGACGAAGATATATATGGGAGCTATATCTAAATTTGGACCGATTATCTCCAATTTCAATATGGTTCGTCCTTGGGCCAAACAAATGATTTGTGCAAAATTTCATCTGGATAGGGCAATAGATGCGAACTGTACTTTGTTTACAAAAATACATGGACAGTCGGACGGACGGACGGACGGAAGGACATGCATAAATCGACTCAGAATGTGATTCTATGCAGATCATCAAAAGGAACTATGGGTCTATCACGTTTCCTTTTGCCTGTTACAAACAAATGCACAAAGACATAATACCCTGACCACCTAGTGGTGTAGGGTATAAAAATGAAAAATCATTGGCCAGACGGAATTCCATAAATTTATCTAGTATCTGTTCTAGAAACGTGGATTTTTTAATAAAAATTTTAAGGCCTAGTATCTGTTCTAGAAACGTGGATTTTTTAATCAAATTTTAAGACCGAGTATCTGTTCTAGAAACGTGGATTTTTTAATAAAATTGTAAGGCCTGTTTTAGAAACGTGGATTTTTTAATAAAATTTTAAAGCCTAGTATTAGTTCTAGAAACGTGGATGTTTTAATAAAATTTTAAAGCCCAGTATTGGTTCTAGAAACTTGGATGTTTTAATAAAATTTCAAGGCCTAGTCTCTCTTCTAGAAACGAGGATTTTTGAATAAAATTTTAAGGCCTAGTGTCTGTTCTAGAAACGTGGATTTTTAATAGAATTTCAAAGACCTAGTCTCAGTTATAGAAACATGGATTTTTTTAATAAAATTTTAAGGCCTAGTCTTCGATCTAGAAACGTGGATTTTTTAATCAAATTTTAAGGCCTAGTATCTGTTTTAGAAATGTGGATTTTTTAATAAAATTTTTAAACTTAGTATCTCATCTAGAAACGTAGATTTTTAAAAAAAAATTTAGGACCCAGTATATGTGCTAGAAACGTGAATTTTTTAATAAAATTTTAAGACCCAGTATCTGTTCTAGAAACGTGATTTTTTTAATAAAATTGTAAGACCTGTTTTAGAAACGTGGATTTTTTAATAAAATTTTAAAGCCTAGTATTAGTTCTAGAAACGTGGATGTTTTAATAAAATTTTAAAGCCCAGTATTAGTTCTAAAAACTTGGATGTTTTAATAAAATTTCAAGGCCTAGTCTCTGTTCTAGAAACGTGGATTTTTTAATAAAATTTTAAGACCCAGTATCTGTTCTAGAAACGTGAATTTTTTAATAAAATTTCAAAGGCCTAGTATCTGTTCTAGAAACGTGGATTTTTTAATAAAATTTCAAAGGCCTAGTATCTGTTCTAGAAACGTGGATTTTTTAATAAAATTTTAAGACCCAGTATCTGTTCTAGAAACGTGGATTTTTTAATAAAATTTTAAGACCCAGTATCTGTTCTAGAAACGTGGATTTTTTAATAAAATTTTATGGCCTAGTCTCCGTGGATTTTTTAATAAAATTTTAATTCCATAAATTTCTCTCCCCTTTTGAAACTTAGTTATGCTTTGAAGCACTTTTTAAAAATTGATGATCCTTAAATTTTCCCTAAAAATTAAAATTTATAAAATTAAGGACATTTTCTTTCTTCGAATCGTAATTTGACATAATATTTATTTTCCCTAGAACTTATTTCCTTTGCTTTTATAAATTTCTTATTTTTCCCAAAAATTAATTCAGAGAAGCAGGTGCTTGCAATTGAAACTAAAACATGGCCTGCGGGATGGAAATGTAACTGCAAGGAATAGAGTAGATTTTTACAAAGAAAAGGAAAAAAATACAAGGCAGGCGGTATTGTGGAAATTCTAAATATTTCATAAGCATTTCACAGTCTAAGGATTTGAGCTACGGCTGCTGCTGCTTTCGGTGTGTGAGTGTGCCAAAACAAAAACAGAAAATTGAAAAATAGAGAAATATGGAATATTGCAGTAATATGTCTCGAAACGAATCCTTTAAGGACGAAGAAGTTTGGTTGTGTGTGTGTGAGTTTGTCTTGGAAGTAAATTCCAACGAAAAACATCTTACTTAGAGGATGTAACAAACTGCAGACTTGAGCTAAGCTGAGTAGCTCCCTGTATATCAATTGCAAATGTTACATTACCATGTCTAAGAGAATATCTGATGAGTGAGGATTGTCCTTACAGAGAAGGGAAAAGATTGACGTTGTTGTTGTTCCAGTAGTGGTAATATTAAATAGAAAGAAAGTTGGATGAAGCCGATGATGGGACTTCTAGGAATTTTTTGGCATTATTAAAATTCAAGAAAATATGAAATTTTTAGGAAAAAGTGGATTTTGCAAAAAATGAGTGTACATGGCAAGTAAGTGCTTGCAGTGACAAGAATGAAAGTAATACTTACTATTTTTTTTGGCAATTAGGATGATATTGTATTTGAATATTTTTGAGGATTACCTGGAAAGAGAAAAATGAAAAGAAGATGATTAGCATTTTTGGGGGAAAATTTCCAAGGCTGCAAGCAATTTTGCAAAATCGGATTTTCAAGGGAAATTTTAAAGGCCAGCCTTAGTAAAATTTCAAAGACCAATACAAGCGGATTTTTTAATAAAATTTTAAGGTCTAGTATCTGCTTTAGAAACGTGGATTTTTTAATAAAATTTGAAGGCCTAGTATCTGTTGTAGAAACGTGGATTTTTTAATAAAATTTTAAGGCCTAGTATCTGTTCTGGAAACTTGGATTTTTTAATAAAATTTTAAGGCCTAGTATCTGTTCTAGAAACGTGATTTTCTTAATAAAATGTTAAAGCCTAGAATCTGTTCTAGAAACCTGGATTTTTTAATACAATTTTGAGGCCTAGTATCAGTTCTAGAAATGTGGATTTTTTAATCAAATTTTAAGGCCTAGTATCTGTTTCAGAAACGTGGATTTTTTTTATAAAATTTTAAGGCCTAGTCTCCGTTCTAGAAACGTGGATTTTTTAATAAAATTTTAAGGCCTAGTATCTGTTTTGGAAACATGGATTTTTTAATAAAATTTTAAGGCCTACTATCTGTTCTAGAAACGTGGATTTTTTAATAAAATTTTAAGGCCTACTATCTGTTCTTGAAACGTGGATTTTTTAATAAAATTTTAAGGCCTACTATCTGTTCTAGAAACGTGGATTTTTTAATAAAATTTTAAGGTCTAGTATCTGTTCTAGAAACGTGGATTTTTTAAATAATATTTTTCAAGGACCTTCCAAGCAATAAACGTGGATTTTTTTAAATAATATTTTTCAAGGACCTTCCAAGCAATAAACGTGGATTTTTTAAATAATATTTTTCAACGACCTTCCAAGCAGTAAACGTGGATTTTTTTAATAAAATTTCAAAAATCAATAAACGTGGATTTTTTTTAATAAAATTTCAAAAATCAATAAACGTGGATTTTTTTAAATAAAATTTCGAAAATCAATAAATGTGGATTTTTTTAATAAAATTTCAAAAATCAATAAACGTGGATTTTATAATAAAATTTCAAAAATCAATAAATTTTTTAATAAAATTTCGAAAATCAATAAATGTGGATTTTTTTAATAAAATTTCAAAAATCAATAAACGTGGATTTTATAATAAAATTTCAAAAATCAATAAATTTTTTAATAAAATTTCAAAAATCAATAAATTTTTTAATAAAATTTCTAAAATCAATAAACGTGGATTTTTTTAATAAAATTTCAAAAATCAATAAACGTGGATTTTTTTTAATAAAATTTCTAAAATCAATAAACGTGGATTTTTTTTAATAAAATTTCAAAAATCAATAAATATGGATTTTTTTAATAAAATTTCAAAGATTAATAAACGTGGATTTTTTTTAATAAAATTTCAAAAATCAATAAATATGGATTTTTTTAATAAAATTTCAAAGATTAATAAACGTGGATTTTTTTTAATAAAATTTCAAAAATCAATAAATATGGATTTTTTTAATAAAATTTCAAAGATTAATAAACGTGGATTTTGTAATAAAATTTTAAGGCCTAGTAACTGTTCTAGAAACGTGGATTTTTTAATAAAATGTTAAGGCCTAGTAACTGTTCTAAAAACGTGGATTTTTTTTAATAAAATTTCAAAAATCAATAAACGTGGATTTTATAATAAAATTTCAAAAATCAATAAATTTTTTAATAAAATTTCTAAAATCAATAAACGTGGATTTTTTTAATAAAATTTCAAAAATCAATAAACGTGGATTTTTTTTAATAAAATTTCTAAAATCAATAAACGTGGATTTTTTTTAATAAAATTTCAAAAATCAATAAATGTGGATTTTTTAAATAAAATTTCAAAGATTAATAAACGTGGATTTTTTTAATAAAATTTCAAAAATCAATAAACGTGGATTTTTTTAATAAAATTTCAAAAATCAATAAACGTGGATTTTTTAATAAAATTTCAAAGATCAATAAACGTGGATTTTTTTAATAAAATTTCAAAAATCAATAAACGTGGATTTTTTTTTAATAAAATTTCAAAAATCAATAAACGTGGATTTTTTTAATAAATTTTCAAAAATCAATAAACGTAAAGGAGCAAAGAACGTGGATACTTTATGGTACGTGCATATTTTATGGTACCTCCCCCACACAGGGTCAAAATTTCGAATATCCATGCAGCTCATAATAATGCCAAATTAATATTTGATTCCATTCAGATTTGGCATATCTAAATGTTTTATCAGCTCAATATCTGTTATGACGATGGTAGAGATCGGACCATTTCTTCTGGTACGTCCCCAACACAGGGTTCAAGATTTTGTAAAACAAAAGCCTTAAAGAAAGTTAAACAAGCATCCAATTCTCTTCAAATTTTACACAAACAAAAATTTTTGCTGATGATATATAATTACGAACCGCTTCTGGTATCCCGACCGATACTTTTTTACTTGTTAATTGCTGTGTTGAATATTTCCTACCACACCGCAGACTTGCATATTTTTTACACAAACCAAAATCCTGATATCAAGTGGGATTATTTTCTCTCAAATAATATATGAAAAAATATGTCAATGACTTTTTTATTTCTATAGTTTTCTGTGTGTGTCCTGTGTAAAGGATTAGCCTTTAAAAATTGTGTGGAAATATATAACCTGCCCTTTTTTGTGTGTAAGTGTGTGTGTGTTTCATTTCACATAAAGAGACTGGTGAAATATGTGTTTTTTGGAGGATTTTTCGTTCCATGACTTTGATGTGGTATGATGTGGTTAAACTTTATACACACACACACATCAATGCAGGAAAGAAACGAGACATTTATGAGATTTGAGGTTGAGACTTTATGTGCCGCAAAAAAAAAGAAAAAAGAAAACGAAATATAAAAACACAACATCAAGGAATACAAGCCACAAAAAAACATATACAAAGTCCCCTTACACACACACACACTCTCATACATGGCCACACAAAAAAGTCCTTTAAAAGAAAAACATCCATGCATGGTATTCACACATACACACAAAGATCCTAAATTGGTATTGGTTTTCAAAGCTGGGAAAAAAATCAAAGTTTTTTTTTTTTGAAAGAATATTGCGACAAGGAACATGTCGGGTTTCCCCTCTCTGCCTACCTCTTCTCCACCTAATGCTTCGTTTCCATAAAACTTTGAAAGATATTAAATTTTTTTTCTGTGATGTTAAAACAAAAATTGGAAAAAAAAAGAACTTGAAAATTCTTTTTCACTTTGAAACAAAATTCTGTGATTTTCACTTGGTTTCGGTTCTCACTTGAGGTTTTCTTTTTTTTGTGTCTGTTTATTTCCTGGCGCTTCAATTTTTTTCTTTTCTTTTTCTTGCTTTTAGTTAAACACGAACATGTTAATGTCGGTATGTCTGGAAAACCACCAGACATCATAATTTTCTTTTTGAGCCATCATCATCGCCGCCTCCACGGGGGAGGAGAACTTGGAGTTGAACATTGTAAAAGAATCATGGAAAGAAAATTAACAGAAAAGTTCCTTCTTTTTTTTGGCAAATCTAGTCATTGTTGTCTAAGGCCTTCAAAAGAAAAATATTTCATAATATTTAGTAAGGATTCATTTTTTTTTCTTTTTTCCTGGAGGTGCAATGAACCTTAAGGCCAAATGGAGAGGTTTTAATTTTTTGGGATTTTATGAAACTTAGGAATTTTTTGGAGAAGAGGAAATTATGGATAACGCTTAAGGAGATAGAAATTGTCCTTGGAAATATATAGGAGATAAGTATTTGAAAGCGGAAAATTTCCAAAAAATGTCTCATTTTATTGGCATAGGATACTCTTTGATTCTTCTTCAAAGTTTAAAGACAGAGGCCGGCCCTTAAAAATTGTCATAAAAAAGTAACGTTGTTTTCTCGTCGGAAAACGTAAGCTCAGTCGCAGCCAGGGTCTCCATAAGGTCCCAAGAGCCCAGCCAAAGCAAAGGTTTTTGTTTTTTTTTTTTTTTAATTTCATTAAAAATTGTTCTACAAAATTTTATTAAAAAAATCCCGTTTACACGGAAGCGGAAAATTTCCTTAAAAGGCCTCATTTTATTAGCAGAGGATAACCTTTCAAGTATTTTTATTCAAAGTTTAAAAAATAGAGGCAGGCCTTTGAAATTTGCCACATAAAATGTAACGTCGTTTTCTTGTCGGCTAAGGTAAGTTTAGTCGCAGCCAGGATCGGGAGAAAAGGAGAGAGGAGAAACGTATTTTCAGAAAAAAGAAGAAAGAACAAGAAAAACGTGAGCGCGAGCAAATCGAGATGTACAGGAGTCAGAATGAAGTCCGGAAATTTTACCAAAGAGTAAAACACCAAACCGAAGGCTTTGGTGCAGGCATATCCTCCTGTAGAGATGGAGAAGGAAATCTGGTGACAGATGCAGATAGCATGCTGAGGATCTGGAAAGAGCATTTTGCAAAGGTTCTGGTATCAAATAATGGCGGTGAAGAAGATACCCCAGAACCAATAAGAGATGACGGTATAGAGTGTATACCACCTAGCCAAATGAGGTCAGAATAGCAATCAATCGGCTGACGAATAACAAAGCAGCAGGTGCCGATGGTTTGCCAGCCGAACTATTCAAGACCGGTGGTCAAAAGCTGATTAGGAGCATACATCAGCTGATTAGAACAATTTGGCTAGAGGAATGTATGCCCAACGATTGGAACCTCAGCATCCTGTGTCCCGTTCACAAAAAAGAAGACAAGACGATATGCGGCAACTATAGAGGATCAGTCTCCTTCCCATCGCGTATAAAGTGCTTTCCAGCGTGTTGTGTGAACGACTGAAGCCAATGGTCAATGACATTATTGGACCATACCAATGCGGCTTCAGACCTGGCAAATCCACCATAGACCAGATTTTCACTCTGCGCCAATTTCTGGAAAAGACCCAAGTAAAACATATCGACACATTCCACCTCTTCGTCGACTATAAAGCCGCATTTGACAGCCCTATCCGCTCAGAGGTGTTGAAAGCCATGTCTGCGTTCGGCGTTCCTGCAAAATCAATTAGGCTATGCAGGATAACTTAAACTGGCACAAGGTCAGCAGTTAGAGTCGGAAAGGACCTCTCGGAGCCCTTCAATACCGAACGAGGGTTCAGACAAGGTGACAGCCTCTCGTGTGACCTATTTAACATCCTGCTGGAGAAGGTCATACGAGATGCAAAGGTGAACAGGAATGGCACTCTGTACATGACATCGATAATGGGTCGAACATTGAGAGCGGTAACAGCCACCTTTGAGCAAATTGAGAAGGAGTCTGCCAGTAAATGGCGAGAAGACCAAGCTGATGGTATCAACGCGCAAGACGTTCAGTAGACTCGGACCAACTGTGGAACTTGAAAACTACAGCTTTGAGGTAGTCAGTGACTTTATCTACCTCGGTACCGCCATAAACAAAACAAATGACATCAATTTTGAGATTCGGAGAAGGATAGTGTTGGCCAATAGATGCTACTATGGTCTATGTAAGCAGTTCAGAAACAAGGCCACATCTCGCCAGACCAAACTCACACTCTGCAAGACATGATACTACCCGTGCTGTTGTATGGATCTGAAGCATGGGTACTTGCGCAAGCAGATGAGGCAGCGCTTGGTGTGTTTGAGAGAAAAATTCTCCGAAAGATCTACGGGCCGATCTGCATCGACGGTGAATATCGACGTCGAATGAACCACGAGCTATACCATCTATACTCGGACATCGACATAGTCAGAGGTATCGAGCTGCAGCGACTACGGTGGCTAGGTCATGTAGTGCGAATGGATGAGGATGCCCCAGCTCATAAGGTATATAAGAGCGAGCCTACTGATGGTTCACGCAGAAGGGGAAGGCCAAGAATTAGATGGAAAGACCATGTAGAAGACAATATATCGGAACATGGTCTTTCAAATTGGAAAAACTGCGCACAAGACCGACGCGCCTGGAAATCTTTTCTAAACTCGGCTTATGTAACAAATGTTCTGTCTCGAGCCAGCTAAGAAGAAGAAGAAGGATCTCTATGAGGACCCAAGAGCCCAACCTTGGTAATTTTTTTATACCCTCCACCATACATAGAATGGAGGGGGTGTAAAGTTCGTCATTCCGCTTGTAACTCATCGAAATAATAATTGTAGACCCAACAAAGAATATCTATTCTTGATCAGCGTAAAATTCCAAGACGATTTAGCCCTGTCCGTCCATCTGCCCATCGGTTGCAATCACGCTAGATTCGAAACAAATAAAGATATAAAGCTCACATTTTGCACCGATCTGTATTTTGTCTGCAGGCAGGTCAAGTTCAAAGATGGGCTATGTCAGTCCACGATATCGTATAGGCCCCATATAACGGTACCCCCCAATATTCGGTATTTTAATAATTTTAACCACATTTTTCAATGGAATTGTGTGAAATTCTATACAAGCAGTACCTCTTGACTACTTTACCCACTGAAAAAGAATTGTCTGTAAAAGTCCACGATATCGTATATCCTTCCATATAACTGTAATTCCCTATATTCGGTATTTTGATGATGTTAGCCACATTTTTTGATGGAATTATCTGAAATTCTAAATAAGAAGTTCTTTTATCATTTTAGCCAAATGTTTCAATGAAATAGTCCGAAAATCCACACAAGGAATTGCTTTTCAGTACTTTACCCCTATAAGTGAATTGTCTTTATAGCTCCACGATATCGTACATCCCCCAATATAAAGGTACCCCCAGATATTCGGTATTTTGATGATTGTAGCCAAATTTTTTAAACGAAATTGTCTGAAAATCCACACAAGGAGTTCCTTCTGAGTACTCTACCCCCTGGAAGAGTATTGTCTATATAGGTTCATGATATCGTATAACCCACAACGATAATCCTCCTCCCCCATATTCGATATTTTGTCGATTTTAGGGACATTATTTACCATACTTGGAATACGTAATGGGTACTACAGCCTATGACAAAACCAGTAAAAGAAAGTGTTAAATTCGGGCGGGACCGACTTTATGATACCCTACACGATTTTGCTTATTTAGTAGAGCTTCGCATAACAAGTAAAAGTTTTTATGGGAGAATTCAATCATACAAGCTATGATTATAATTATAATTAAAAGTTCAAAGGACTAAATAAATGCCGAAGCATTTGTATCTTTTAAATTCGGACTTGATTTGCCCATTTGGTGTACAATTAGTTTGTAATTGGATAAAGATATATATGGGAGCTATAGCCAAATCTGAACCGATCTCGATAAAAATTTGCAGATGTATTTTTGAGCTGTATTTGATATATTTCCCCAAAAATTGTTGTTGCATAGTGCATATTACGGCTGCGGAGGACAAAAATAACAAATCGGATGAACAATATATATGGGAGCTATAGCTATATCTGAACCGATTTCGATCAAATTTGGTGTACTTATTTTCAGGTGCAATCTGATCCTACGTGCAAAATTCCATATTATTCGGGCTGATATTACACGTTTGGTGCACAAAAAAAAGCAAATCGGACGAACATATATATGGAAGCTATATCTAAATTTTTACCGATAATCTCCAATTTCGATAGGGTTCGTCCTTGGGCCAAACAAATGATTTGTGCGAAATTTCATCTGGGTCGGGTAATAAATGCGAACTGTACTTTGTCTACAAAAATACATGGACAGACAGACGGACGGACGGACATGTATAAATCCTCTCAGAATGTGATTCTATGCAGATCATCAAAAGGAACTATGGCTCTATCTCGTTTCCTTTTGCCTGTTACAAACAAATGCACAAAGACATAATACCCTGACCGCCTTGTGGTATAAAAACAATTAAAAAAGCTGTAAGTTCGGCCGGGCCGAACATTGAATATCCTCCATCATTTGGAACGAATTTGGCAATTCTCAAAAACAATAAAATCCGTTAAAAATTCTGTTAAAATATTAGAAATACCGAATTTAGCTGTTATATTAGGGTCTTTACGATGACATGGACCTGCATAGGTAACTGTTGTCATAAGCGATTACAATATTCAAAAATCGGAAAACTTAAAAAAATCGGTAAATAATGTAGCTAAAATCATCAATTTGGGGAGGTACTATTATATGGGGGCAATACCAAAATATGGACCTGTACACACAATTTTCTGTCATAGGCTGGAGCACCCATTACGAACATCAAATATCAAATTTGAAACAATTCCGATGAATAATGTCGCTAAAATCATCAAAGTACCCTATATCGGGAGGTACCCTTATATGGGGGCTATACGAAGACGTGGACCTGCACAGACAAATTTCTGTCTTAGGCTAAAGTATCCATTACGAACTTCAAATACCAAATTTGAAACAATTCCAGTGAATGATGTCGCTAAAATTATCAAAATTCCGAATATCGGTGCCCTTGTATAAGGGCTATACGAAGACCTGGATCTGCATAGGCAATTATCTGTCACAGACTGTAGTTCCCATTACGAACTTCAAATAACAAATTTGAAACAATTCCAGTGAATAATGTCGCTAAAATCATCAAAATACCGAATATCGGGAAGTACCCTTATATAAGGGCTATACGAAGACGTGGACCTGTACAGACAAATTTCTGTCTTAGGCTGTAGTATCCGTTTCGAACATCAAATACCAAATTTGAAACAAATCCGATAAATAATGTCGCTACAATCAACAAAGAACCGAATATCGGGAGGCATCGTTATACGGGGGCTATGCGAAGACGTGGACTTGCACAGACAATTTTCTGTCTAAGGCTGTAGTATCCATTGCGAACTTTAAATACCAAATTAGAAACAATTCCGGTGAATAATGTCGCTAAAATCATCAAAATACCGATTAATGGGAGGTATTTTTATATGGGGCTATACGAAGACGTGGACCTGCACAGACAATATTCTGTCTTAGGCTGTAGTATCCGTTTCGAAATTTAAATACCAAATTTGAAAGAAATCCGGTGAATAATGTCGCTAAAATCATTAAAATACCAAATATCGGGAGGTACCGTTATATGGGGGCTATACGAAGACGTAGACCTGCACAGACAAATTTCTGTCGTAAGCTGTAGTATACGTTTCGAACTTCAAATGCCAAATTGGAAACAATTCCGGCTAATAATGTCGCTAAAATCATCAAAATACCGAATATCGGGAGGTTCCGTTGTATGGGGGTTATACGAAGACGTGGACCTGCACAGACAATTTTCTGTCACGGGCTGAAGTATCCATTATGAACTTCAAATACGAAATTTGAAACAATTCCGGTTAATAATGTCGCTAAAATCATAAAAATACCGAATATCAGGAGGTACCGTTATATGGGGGCTATACGAAGACGTGAACCTGCACAGACATATTTCCGTCTTAGGCTGAAGTATTCATTGCGAACTTCAAATACCAAATTTGAAACAATTCCGGTGAATAATGTCGCTAAAATCATCAAAATACCGAATATCGGGAGGTACCGTTATATGAGGGCTATACAAAAACGTGGACCTACATGGCCCCTTTGACCCAATACTAAAAGTCCTGCAGACATAATATACATTTGAGTAAAATTTTATCAATCTACTTCATTTCTTTCGGAAGCTAGAGTGATTTCCACAGGCGCATAGGCGGACGGACATTACTAAATCGACATAGAATTTTATGCTGATCAAGAATATATAAGTTAATGTTAGAAGTTAAAGTTTATTTCACACTGCTACGGTGTTTCTTTATTTTGTTACTAACATTTATGTTGCGGTGCTATGCACCTCTCTTGTTGGATTTACAATTATGAATCCATAGCAGTGTGAAATAAACTTTAACTTCTAACATTAACTGGCGCCCCACGTTGGGCGCCAGTTAATGTTAGAAGTTAAAGTTTATTTCACACTGCTATGGTGTTTCTTTATTTTGTTACTAACATTTATGTTGCGGTGCTATGCACCTCTCTTGTTGGATTTACAATTATGAATGCTTCAACTTAAAACTAATATTATACTGCAGCCTGGTCGTGCTCGTTATTACGCTGAGTCACCACTTGCGGTGCGCTGGTATTAGTGCGCGTGTTTGTGGCGGATGACTGCCCTGGTGTCATATTCCTGTTGATTTGTCGGACTGCTTGCGCACTGCTTGCGCAGCATAATGATGGGAATGTTTACTAGTTGGTTTGCATATTTAGTTTGATGTTTATTAGGGTGAGCCGTTAACTTATATATACTTTGTGGGGTCTAATATGTATATTCCGAGGTGTTACAAATGGAATACCCTCCTTAATATACCCTCCATACCCATGGTGGAGGGTATAACAAATGCTTCAACGTGTGTTTGTACTTTTTATACCCTACACCCTCCACCATACATAATATGGAGGGTATATTAACTTTGTCATTCCGTTTGTAACTCCTCGAAATACTCATGTCAGACCCCACAAAGTATCGATCGATTTATCAATGTCCGTCCGCCTGTCCGTCTGTGGAAATCACTCTAGCTTCCGAACGAAATGAAGTAAGTTAATAAAAATTTACTCAAATGTGTATTATGTCCGCAGGACTTTTGGTATTGAAAATGGGCTATGTATGCCCACGTCTTCGTATAGCCCCCACATAACTGTACCCCCCGATATTCGGTATTTTGATGATTTTAGCGACTTTATTTACCGGAATTGTTTCAAATTTTGTATTTGAAGTTCGGAATAGATACTACAGCCTATGATAGAAAATTGTCTGTGCAGGTCCACGTTTTATAACCCCATGGTACCTCCCTATATTCGGTATTTAGATACATCATAAACAAATTTTTTTTCAATTTTCGCATTTGAATATTACAATAGGTTGTGACAAAAGTTGCCTATGCAGGTCCAGGTATAGACCCTAATATATGGCTACATTCGGTATTTTTAAGATTTTAACAGAATTATTAACGGATTTATTTTTTTTTTTAATGTTAAATGTGTACCAAATGGTGGAGGGTATTCAAAGTTCGGCCCGGCCGAACTTACAACATTTTTACTTGTTTATAATTTTCAAGGGTTGTCGGGGCTTGATTTGTAGATTTTTATATTTTTGAAAATTTTTCTCCAAAAAATCAGAGTTTGGCCCATATTACACTCTATTATTCCTCGTTCCATTCTCTTTGTTTTAAAAACTAGGAGATCTGCCAATGTAAAATCCAATTTAACCTCTAAGCTGTCCAAACTAAACTATGCCTATAAATGGAATATTTGCTTTCATTTTCCTATCTCTCTCCCGCTCCCTTTCCCTCTCTCTATTTCTATCTCTTTTCATTGTCCTTTGTCATTGTTTCTTCAACCTGAGCTGGGCATGTGAAACAAAATCTACTTTTAAGTCACTCGAATATGTCATTACCACGAAGTACACCTTTCACGAAAATGAATTGAAAGCTAAGATTTAAGGGGGCAATATTGTGTCCTTCATCCGGTTAAGCTTATGCTGATGGTGGTGGTGGTGCTAACAACACAATTGCAACAACAGCAACAACATTGATGGTCATCTATCTTTGTATTTGCAGTTGCTGTTCCTGCCACTTGTTTCTGCTTTGTTGTTGCAACGATTTTTTTCTTGTTTCTAATACTTCCTTGTTCATCATCATTCTCTCAGGGTTTCTCGTTTTTATACCCTCCACCATAGTATATGGAGGGTATATTAAATTTGTCATTCCGTTTGTAACACCTCGAAATACACATTTTAGACCCCACAATGTATAGATATTTTTGATCAGCATAAAATTCTATGTCGATTTAGCGATGTCCGACCCTCTGTCCATCTATCCGTCTGTCCGTCTGTGGAAATCACTCTAGCTTCCGAACGAATTGAAGTAGACTGATAAAATTTTGCTCAAATGTATGTTATGTCTGCAGGACTTTTGGTATTGAAAATGGGTCATGTAGGTCCACGGTTTGGTATAGCCCCCGTATAACTGTACCTCCCGATATTCGATATTTTGATGATTTTAGCGACATTTTTCACCGGAATAGTTTCAAATTTGGTATTCGAAGTTCGTAATAGATGCTACAGCCTATGACAGAAAATTGTCTGTACAGGTCCACGTCGTCGTATAGCCCCCATATAACGGTACCTCCCGATATTCGATATTTTGATGATTTAAGCGAATTTCTTTACCGGAATAGTTTCAAATTCGGTATTTGAAGTTCGCAACGGATACTACAGCCTATGACAGAAAATTGTCTGTTCAGGTCCACGTCTTCGTATAGCCCCCATATAACGGTACCTCCCGATATTCGGCATTTTGATGATTTTAGCGTCATTATTCACCGGGATTGTTTAAAATTTGGTATTTGAAGTTTGTAATGGACACATCAGCCTAAGACAGAAAATTGTCTGTGCAGGTCCAGGTCTTCGTATAGGCCCCATTTTACGGTACCTCCCGATATTCGGTATTTTGATGATTTTAGCGTCATTATTCACCGGGATTGTTTAAAATTTTGTATTTGAAGTTCGCCATGGATACCTCAGCCTAAGACAGAAAATTGTTTGCGCAGGATCACGTCTTCGTATAGCCCCCATAAAAGGGTACCTCCCGATATTCAGTATTTTGATGATTTTAGCGACATTTTTCACTGGAATTGTTTCAAATTTGATATTTGAAGTTCGTAATAGATGCTACAGCCTATGACAGAAAATTGTCTGTGCAGGTCCACGTCCTCGTATAGCCCCCATATAACTGTACCTCCCGATATTCGGTATTTTGATGATTTTTATGTCATTATTCACCAGAATTGTTTCAAATTTGGTATTTGAAGTTCGTAATGGATACCTCAGCCTAAGACAGAAAATTGTCTGTGCAGGTCCAGGTCTTCGTATAGGCCCCATATACCAGTGCCTCCCTATATTCGGTATTTTGATGATTTTAACGACATTATTCACCGGAATTGTTTCAAATTTGATATTTGAAGTTCGTAATGGATGCTACTGCCTAAGACAGAAAAATGTCTGTGTAGGTCCACGTCTTCGTATAGCCCCCATATAACGGTACCTCCCGATATTCGGTATTTTGATGATTTTAGCGACATTATTTAGCCGAATTGTTTCAAATTTGATATTTAAAGTTCGTAATAGATGCTACAGCCTAAAACAAAAAATTGTCTGTGCAGGTCCACGTCTTCGTATAGCCCCTATATAACGGTACCTCGCGATATTCGGTATTTTGATGATTTAAGCGAATTTCTTCACAGGAATTGTTTCAAATTTGATATTTGAAGTTCGTAATAGATGCTACAGCCTATGACAGAAAATTGTTTGTGCAGGTCCACGTCTTCGTATAGCCCCCATATAACTGTACCTCCCGATATTCGATATTTTGATGATTTTAGCGACATTTTTCACCGGAATTGTTTCAAATTTGGTATTTGAAGTTCGTAATAGATGCTACAGCCTATGACAGAAAATTGTCTGTGCAGGTCCAGGTTTTCGTATAGCCCCCATATTACGGTACCTCCCGATATTCGGTATTTTGATGATTTTAGGGAATTTCTTCACCGGAATTATTTAAAATTTGGTATTTGAAGGTAGTAATAGATGCTACAGCCTAAGACAGAAAATTATCTGTGCAGGTCTACGTCTTCGTGTAGTCCCCATATAACGGTACCTCCCGATATGCGGTATTTTGATGATGTTAACGACATTAATTACCGGAAGTGTTTTAAATTTGATATTTGAAGTTCGTAATAGATGCTACAGCCTAAAACAGAAAATTGTCTGTGCAGGTCCACGTCTTCGTATAGCCCCCATTTAACGGTACCTCCCGATATTCGGTATTTTGATGATTTTAGCAAATTTCTTCACCGAAATTGTGTCAAATTTGATATTTGAAGTTCGTAGTGGATACCTCAGCCTAAGACAGAAAATTGTCTGTGCAGGTCCAGGTCTTCGTATAGCCCCCATATAACGGTACCTCCCAATATTCTGTATTTTGATGATTTTAGCATCATTATCCACCAGAATTGTTTAAAACTTGATATTTGAAGTTTGTAATGAATACCTCAGCGTAAGACAGAAAATTGTCTGTGCAGGTCCACGTCTTCGTATAGCCCCCATATAACTGTACCTCCCTATATTCGGTATTTTGATGATTTTAGCGACATTTTTCACCGGAATAGTTTCAAATTTGGTATTTGAAGTTCGTAATAGATGCTACAGCCTAAAACAGAAAATTGTCTGTGCAGGTCCACGTCTTCGTATAGCCCCCATATGAGGGTACCTGCCGATATTCGGTATTTTCATGATTTTGGAGTCATTATTCACCAGAATTTTTTAAAATTTGGTATTTGAAGTCCGTAATGGATACCTCAGCCTAAGACAATAAATTGTCTGTGAAGGTCCACGTCTTCGTATAGCCCCCATACGACTGTACCTCCCGATATTCGGTATTTTGATGATTTTAGCGAAATTTTTCACCGGAATAGTTTCAAATTTGGTATTTGAAGTTCGTAATAGGTGCTACAGCCTATGACAGAAAATTGTCTGTGCAGGTCCACGTCTTCGTATAGCCCCCATATAACGGTACCTCCCAATATTCGGTATTTTGACGATTTTAGCGTCATTATTCACCAGAATTGTTTAAAATTTGGTATTTGAAGTTCGTAATGGATACCTCAGCCTAAGACAGAAAATTGTCTGTGCAGGTCAACGTCTTTGTATAGGGCCCATATACCAGTACCTCCCTATATTCGGTATTTTGATGATTTTAGCGTCATTATTCACCAGAATTGTTTCAAATTTGATATTTGAAGTTCGCAATGGATACCTCAGCCTAAGACAGAAAATTGTCTGTGCAGGTCCACGTCTTCGTATAGCCCCTATATACCTGTACCTCCCGATATTCGATATTTTGATGATTTTAGCGACATTATTTACCGGAATAGTTTCAAATTTGGTATTTGAAGTTCGTGATGGATACCTCAGCCTAAGACAAAAACTTGTCTGTGCAGGTCCACGTCTTCGTATAGCCCCCATATAAGGGTACCTCCCGACATTCGGTATTTTGATGATTTTAGCGACATTTTTCACCGGAATTATTTCAAATTTTATATTTGAAGTTCGTAATGGATACCTCAGCCTAAGACAGAAAATTGTCTGTGCAGGTCCACGCATTCGTATAGCCCCTATATACCTGTACCTCCCGATATTCGATATTTTGATGATTTTAGCGACATTATTTACCGGAATTGTTTCAAATTTGATATTTGAAGTTCGTAATGAATACCTCAGCCTAAGACAGAAAATTGTCTGTGCAGGTCCACGTCTTCGTATAGCCCCCATATAACGGTACCTCCCGATATTCGGTATTTTCATGATTTTAGCGACATTATTCACCGGAATTGTTTCAAATTTAATATTTGAAGTTCGTAATAGATGCTACATCCTATGACAGAAAATTGTTTGTGCAGGTCCAGGTCTTCGTATAGCCCCCATATAACGGTACCTCCCAATATTCGGTATTTTGATGATTTTAGGGAATTTCTTCACCGGAATTGTTTCAAATTTGATATTTGAAGTTCGTAATGAATACCTCAGCCTAAGATAGAAAAATTGTCTGTGCAGGTCCAGGTCTTCGTATAGGCCCCATATATCAGTACCTCCCTATATTCGGTATTTTGACGAGTTTAGGTACAATACCCACCGCAATTATTTCAGGTGTTTTTTTTTAAATTAAAAGACAGAAAATTGTCTGTGCAGGTCCAGGTTTTCGTATAGCCCCCATATTACGGTACCTCCCGATATTCGGTATTTTGATGATTTTAGGGAATTTCTTCACCGGAATTATTTAAAATTTGGTATTTGAAGGTAGTAATAGATGCTACAGCCTAAGACAGAAAATTATCTGTGCAGGTCTACGTCTTCGTGTAGTCCCCATATAACGGTACCTCCCGATATGCGGTATTTTGATGATGTTAACGACATTAATTACCGGAAGTGTTTTAAATTTGATATTTGAAGTTCGTAATAGATGCTACAGCCTAAAACAGAAAATTGTCTGTGCAGGTCCACGTCTTCGTATAGCCCCCATTTAACGGTACCTCCCGATATTCGGTATTTTGATGATTTTAGCAAATTTCTTCACCGAAATTGTGTCAAATTTGATATTTGAAGTTCGTAGTGGATACCTCAGCCTAAGACAGAAAATTGTCTGTGCAGGTCCAGGTCTTCGTATAGCCCCCATATAACGGTACCTCCCAATATTCTGTATTTTGATGATTTTAGCATCATTATCCACCAGAATTGTTTAAAACTTGATATTTGAAGTTTGTAATGGATACCTCAGCGTAAGACAGAAAATTGTCTGTGCAGGTCCACGTCTTCGTATAGCCCCCATATAACTGTACCTCCCTATATTCGGTATTTTGATGATTTTAGCGACATTTTTCACCGGAATAGTTTCAAATTTGGTATTTGAAGTTCGTAATAGATGCTACAGCCTAAAACAGAAAATTGTCTGTGCAGGTCCACGTCTTCGTATAGCCCCCATATGAGGGTACCTGCCGATATTCGGTATTTTCATGATTTTGGAGTCATTATTCACCAGAATTTTTTAAAATTTGGTATTTGAAGTCCGTAATGGATACCTCAGCCTAAGACAATAAATTGTCTGTGAAGGTCCACGTCTTCGTATAGCCCCCATACGACTGTACCTCCCGATATTCGGTATTTTGATGATTTTAGCGAAATTTTTCACCGGAATAGTTTCAAATTTGGTATTTGAAGTTCGTAATAGGTGCTACAGCCTATGACAGAAAATTGTCTGTGCAGGTCCACGTCTTCGTATAGCCCCCATATAACGGTACCTCCCAATATTCGGTATTTTGACGATTTTAGCGTCATTATTCACCAGAATTGTTTAAAATTTGGTATTTGAAGTTCGTAATGGATACCTCAGCCTAAGACAGAAAATTGTCTGTGCAGGTCAACGTCTTTGTATAGGGCCCATATACCAGTACCTCCCTATATTCGGTATTTTGATGATTTTAGCGACATTATTTAGCCGAATTGTTTAAAATTTGATATTTGAAGTTCGTAATGGATACCTCAGCCTAAGACAAAAAATTGTCTGTGCAGGTCCACGTCTTCGTATAGCCCCCATATAACGGTACCTCCCGATATTCGGTATTTTGATGATTTTAGCGTCATTATTCACCAGAATTGTTTCAAATTTGATATTTGAAGTTCGCAATGGATACCTCAGCCTAAGACAGAAAATTGTCTGTGCAGGTCCACGTCTTCGTATAGCCCCTATATACCTGTACCTCCCGATATTCGATATTTTGATGATTTTAGCGACATTATTTACCGGAATAGTTTCAAATTTGGTATTTGAAGTTCGTGATGGATACCTCAGCCTAAGACAAAAACTTGTCTGTGCAGGTCCACGTCTTCGTATAGCCCCCATATAAGGGTACCTCCCGACATTCGGTATTTTGATGATTTTAGCGACATTTTTCACCGGAATTATTTCAAATTTTATATTTGAAGTTCGTAATGGATACCTCAGCCTAAGACAGAAAATTGTCTGTGCAGGTCCACGCATTCGTATTGCCCCTATATACCTGTACCTCCCGATATTCGATATTTTGATGATTTTAGCGACATTATTTACCGGAATTGTTTCAAATTTGATATTTGAAGTTCGTAATGAATACCTCAGCCTAAGACAGAAAATTGTCTGTGCAGGTCCACGTCTTCGTATAGCCCCCATATAACGGTACCTCCCGATATTCGGTATTTTCATGATTTTAGCGACATTATTCACCGGAATTGTTTCAAATTTAATATTTGAAGTTCGTAATAGATGCTACAGCCTATGACAGAAAATTGTTTGTGCAGGTCCAGGTCTTCGTATAGCCCCCATATAACGGTACCTCCCAATATTCGGTATTTTGATGATTTTAGGGAATTTCTTCACCGGAATTGTTTCAAATTTGATATTTGAAGTTCGTAATGAATACCTCAGCCTAAGATAGAAAAATTGTCTGTGCAGGTCCAGGTCTTCGTATAGGCCCCATATATCAGTACCTCCCTATATTCGGTATTTTGACGAGTTTAGGTACAATACCCACCGCAATTATTTCAGGTGTCGTATTTGAAGTTCGAAATGGATGCTACAGCCTATGACAGAATATTGTCTATGCTGGTCCAGGCCTTTGCACAGCTCCGATATAACGGTACCTCCCTATATACGATATTTTGATGATTTTAACTACATTATTCACCGTTTATTTCATGTTTCGAATTTGAATATGTTACTGACTTATGACAAGCAATACCTATGTAGGTCCACGTCGTATAGACCCCAATATAACGGCAATATTCGGTTTTTTTTTTAAATTAAAAGAGAATTTTTTAAGGATTTTATTTTTTAAAAAATTTTAAATTCGTTCCAAATGGTGAAGAATATTCAAAGTTCGGCCCGGCCGAACTTACCATTTTTAACTTGTTTTTTTTTGGCCTGCCCTTTCCATCTACTTATAATGAAAGACCAACTGACTGGCAATCCATCAATTTGTAAATCTCGCCTTAAATTCCACTTCAAACACCAAAAGCAACTCCGACAACATGGATGCCAATATTTGTGGAGCAAAAGAAGCAAAGGCCAAGAGGGAGAGAGCGAGAGAGAGAAGAAGGGAACAATGTTAGATGTACCTTGTCGTCCTTTCTTCTTTCTGGGCAAAAAAAAAAATCGGAAAATAAAATAAAACAAAGCAATTCGGTAGGAAAATGAAACAAAAGGAGGATGGAAGAAAAACTGCATATATTGGATTGGAAGTCCTGTAACATAACCTCTAAGGACATAAATTCCAAAAATACACTTCTAACAACAACGCAGGCACACATAAGCTCTTGGAAGTGGTCGAAGCGGAGGGAGGGAGCGGTGAGTGGTGAGCTTCTTTTCGCCCTAGGATAACAACGCAAAAAATGTGAAACAACATTTTCAATGTCCAGCAGAGAAACATGTCAAATTTCAAACTTCCTGAATTGTTCTCGTTCTTGTCGTTGTTGTTGGTAATTTTCTTCTTTTTCTCCTGAAGGCCCCTCCAGCAGCACAGTGGTCCTTTGGATAACTACAACACACACATGAGTATCCTTGTTTTTCTCCTCTTTACCATATGAAACTAGAATTTCTTGTCACTCAGTTGGCAATTTGTTGTTCGTGTGGCTCATATTTCCCTCCTCTATCTTTCCCATGTTTGCCATTTTTTTCTCCGAATCCCCTGCCTGCCTCCCCTCTCCCTCCCTCAAGGTAGCAAGAAATGTAAACTATGCAAAGAGTATTATAAAAGAATGTTGAATGTATGAGCCCATCACCACCACCGAATACCACCTGGCCAAGGAACAGAGCTGAACAACACTTCAGAGCTAACATTGGAAAATCCACTTTAAAGCTAGCCTAGGCACCCGCTACCCTTTCCCTCTCCCAACCAAGGCAAGGAAATTCTTTAGGGTTAGTTTTCTGTTGATTCCTTCGTTTGGGGTGTTATACTGCTGCTGTTGTTCCTACTCCTACTTCCATTGTTTGTTTTTTGTTGCTGTTGTTGTTGTTGTTGCCATAGTTGATCATTCCACAAACAGTTGCAATACTCAAACATCACAGCTTCAAGTTTAAACAAAGTTTCCAGTTTTCGAAGAGATTAAAGAGGACTCAATGCTATTGTGTTGCTCGGCCATGATAAAACAAACAAAAAACGAAAAGGAAATGTCAGATTGGAAAGAAAAATAACAACAACAAGAAGAAGAAAAATAAATTAAATTAGAAGAAATTTAAAATTTTTGGGAATTTAAAATGTAGGTGAATTTGAATTTAAAATTTTTTTCGAAACAAAATTCACAAGGGCTCTCAAAGCCATAAATATAGGTACTATAAGAATTTTTTATCAAGGACTCTTAGAGCCATAAATGTGACTTTTTTATGTCTAATTAACCTATATAGACCTATAATGTTGTATGAAGTTGAAGTGTTAAGGCATTATTTCTTAAGGACCCTCAGAGCGTTATTCTCAAGGAACAATTTCTCAAAGATACTCTCACAAAAATAAGGATTTTTTACAAATTATTTTTCAAAGACATAATTATTTCTTAATTATTTTTACAATAACAATCGTGCATTTTTGAAGAATAACTTCCAATGGTTCTCAGCGCTACACACGTGGACTTTTTAAAAAATATTTTTTCAAGGACTCTCAGAGCAATAAAAGTGTTTTTAGGGGTATATTTCAAAGGGATAGCCAAAGCTAAAAAGAAAGAATCTCAGAGTTATGGATGGGACTATTTTAACAATATTTTCTTAATACTCCAATAAGTATGAACCTTTAAAAACAAATCCTTAAGCACTTTCAGAGCATCAGGCTTAAATTTTTTTAAAAATATTTTCCTGTGTACTATAGGATTAGAAACAATATCTTGCACTACAGAGAATATCTTCGAGAAGACTATAAAAGCTTGAATTTTTTTGATATATTTTGAAGGACTTTCCGACTTATAAACGCGAACTTAAAAAATATATTTTCCGATGCATTCTCAGATTTTTAAGTGTGGATTTTTTAAATTTCATCTCTAACGGACTCTCAAACGACTTCTTTTTAATAAAACGGTCTGAAGGACTGTCAGATTTTTAAAACATCAATTTTGAAAGAAAGCTGTCTGAAGAACTCGAAGGCTTTAATATGTGGTCTGTGGTGGGTAATGTTTGAAGGAATTTAAGATCCGGGGATCTTTAAAGAATAATTTTTAACGAACTCTCAATGGATATTTTTTATCAGAACTACGAAAATAGTTACTTAAAAATACTCAGAGCTATTACGCCGATTTTCAAAAATTTTAAAAAATATTATTTAAGGACTTAGGTACAGGATCGTTTTTAAATTTCTTTCAAGAATTTTCATTGCGGATTACATCTTTTTCATGAATTTTTAGGGTTCAAAAATTGGATTTAAAAAGGCATTCAGGGCCATAACGAGTATTTTGAAGAAAAAAAATTTTTTCAGGGCGAAAAATGTTCTAAAAATAATTTTCAAGGAATGGAACTTTCACAAATACTTTTTTCATGGATTTTCAGGACTTAAAATTTGTATTTAACAAAACAAAAAAAAATCAACATGGATCTTTACTAACAGTTTTGGAAGGCCGTGGCCGCAGTGTCATAGCGAATATTTTTAAAAATTGTTTTTCTACGACGTGAAATGTTTAAAAAACCATACAAAGACTTTGAGGACCAAAAATTGAGAGTCTCAGAATTTATAAGGTGGGATTGTTTAAATATTTGTTCAAGAAGTTTCGAAACATTTTTCAAAAAAAAAAAAAAAAAACAAAAAAAAAAAACAATGTTCGTTTTTTAAATATATTTTGACTTCAGTTATCATTATTCAAATTGTTGAAATATCTATGGAGTAGGCCGAATAAATGGTTCGATCTCTACCTTGTATATAAAATAACTTTGGTTTGATAAACATATTGAGATGGGGCTAGTCTGAATGGAAGTGGATGTTAATTTCTCGTTTTTTGAGCTTCATGGATATTTAAAATTTTGAACCTTAGTGGGGAGGTACCACAAAGAGTGACCCAACATATTCCATTTTAACACATGGATTTGTGTTGATAAAAATATTGGGATGTGCGAAAATTGAAGACCATCGAACTTTTATGTCACATTTTATAAGAGTTATAATTACTCTAAAAATTGACTTTTTGCGGGGGATGTACTTAATGGAGTAAACCGATATTGTCCATTTTCGCACCTGACCTATCACTGATGCAAATATTAGGATTTGCAAAGTTGAAACAAAATCAGAGCATCCATTCTCTTTCTGTGCAGTAAAATGAGACATGTATTGGACGGATCAAATAATATACAGGGTGAGATGAAAAAACTGCAACCAATTTCAGACTGCCGTCATTTCTAAGCATCTCGTCCGACAGCTGTTAAAATTATTCCAGTGAAAGCTCATTATATAGGTTACAAGCGTACAAAAGCATTTTGCGGAGAATTTTCCAGAAAAAAAGTTATTCGTGATGGAATTCAAGAGTTTCTTTATATTTGGCTGGAAAACCACAAGTGGCTACCGTTAGAGCACTCCAGCATTTAAATTTGAATAAATCTTTTTTGTCTCTTTACTGTGATACTGATAGTGTATCCTGACGTCAAGCAAGTGACTGAAGAAAACAGCATCATCAGCAGAAATGGTTCGAAAAGTAAGCGACTTAATCGTAAGCGTCGCAGTGGCCGAAAAATGGCTCGTGGACTGAAAATATCGCAATATTCCATTCGGCAAATATTGAAAAATGAGCTCGGGGTAAAGCCATTGAAATTCCAAAAGGTACAAGAACTTACACCGCAACAGAAAGAAAATAGACTCAAAAGAGCTAAAGAGTTGCTTCGCTTGGCCGAAAGTGGTGAACTGCCGAATTTGGTTCTCTCCGATTAGAGAAAATTCGTTGTCCAGCAGTTTGTAAACAAAAAAAAGTTCGTTTTTACTTGCCAAAAAGGTCAGTTAAAAAAAGCACCTTCGGTTGGCCACCAGAACTCAAGCGCCGGCCAGTGATCGTGTGGGCCGCCAGTGCTGGTGTGGGCCGCCATAACGGCCGATGCTCGCTCTCCGCTCGTATTAATCGACCGTGGCATCAGAATAAATGCCGAATATTATCGCGAAAATATTCAAGAATGGTTACAAAATGAGGTTCCTCGCTTCATTTCCAGCGCACAATAGCCACCAAAATCTCCGGATACCAATCCGTTGGACTACATAGTGTCTGTAGTATTTTGCAAAGCAAGGATGGCACTAAAAAAACGCAAAAGTGTCGATTACCTCAAGCATGCGCTTCGCCGGGAATGGGCCAAAATACCGCAGAATAACATTCGAGCAGCGTGTGAAGGTTTCATTGGCCGTTTGAAGGCCATAATTCGTGCCAAAGGTGACTATTTCGAAAAAATCGAAACTTATACTAAAATTTTATGATATTTCCGTCATCCCTGCAAGGCTATCAGAGCAATCAATTTAATTGTTGAGATTACTTTCTGAAGGACTATTCTTTTTTAATGATTATTTCTATTGGACATTCATATTTGTAAGCGTGGAATTTTCATAAATATTTTCGGAGCACTCTCAGATTTTTAAATGGAAATTTAAGATCTAAGAAAAAAATCTTAAGGACTCCCTGATTTGGAATTTTTACGAAAAAATTGCTGGACATCCCAGAGTTACAAATGAACATTTATTGGGAGGATTCTTATACATGTTGTCAAAACCTGAAAACCTAACAACATGTAATTTGCAAAAAATAATTTTACAATGACTATCTTGGCCTTAAACTAGAGGTCTGTAAAAATAATTTGCAAAGGATCTTCAGGCCATATAACCTTCAGTTGTAAAAGATATGAATTTGAATTTTTTCAAAGTTATTTCCCTGCATTCGCAGAGCTAGAGACGTGGATTTTTAAGAATATTTTTTTCAAGGGCTCTAAGAGCAATAAACATAATTTTTTAAATTAATTCTCGCAGTGAAAATTGTCGGAAGGAATCTCAACCTTTTAAACCCTATTTTTATACCCTATAAAAAACACAGCGAAAAATTGGTCTCGCCGAGCTTAGACGATCTAGCTATATGTGTGCGTATGTCCATATTAATTTGTAATCACGCTACAGGCCCTCATCTCCACAAATATAACCCAAGGTCAGAATTGTTGGAAAATGTTCGCAAAAATATTTAGGGGTTAAAATGGACCAACAACTTCAATACTTTCTAATTTTTAGTCGCAGAGACCTTGAGTTTTGGATGACCATCGGATAATATTTAAAGTATAGGATGGACTACAACATTTGTGTAAAATTTTTATACCCTCAGCCATATGGCTGCAGAGGTTATACACTGGTGGCCAAAACTAAAGCAACTGAAATTACAACGAGAATGAATGCCCTGTAACTTTTTCAAAAATTAAGAAAATGAGAAAGTTTTTCTTGTTTTAAATTAGGTACTTTATTCACTTTTTAAAAACCTAAAACATAAAACCAAAATTCATTTTTATATAAAAAATTATGTTTGGTAAAGTCAATTAACCCGATTTTGGCTTGGACAAAACAAAAGCAACTCTGTTGTGCATTCATATAACCGCAGCAATTTCAGTGGTTTTTACTGTGATATTTATCGCTTTTTGCTTCCTTCGACAATTTCGCTTGTCATAAATCCTTTTTGAGAAGTTTTTTACAACAGTATGTGTTTTTCTTTTCGTTTTTTAAGTACTGCCCAAAAAGATTTTAAAAATGGCTAGAAGCAAATACAGTACCTGAATAAACCAGCAAATTATCAGTGATAATCAAAACAACATATCACAGAAAATGATTTCCGAGAAATATTTCATAAATATTTATGTGATTTCATAATTATTTCTGTATACTAAGTCGGTTTTTTGAAACTGGATCAGTAGTAACAGTCTATAACGGATGAAGGCCGTGAAAAACTTCAGCCCGTACTGATCCACAAATTGTGAGAGAAATAAAAAACAACTATTTAAGAGTTCAACTGGATTGGTGAGAGAGCAATTATTGGAAATAAGCTCGAGATTAATGCGCAGACTAGTAGTGGCAGCTGGTCTGCACGCCCGTAAGACATCAAAAAACCATTTATATCTGAAAAAATTAAAAAAGGCTTTCGGAAACGATAATATTAAGTGGAATCAAGCTCAATGCAAAAAACATTATTTCTGGGATGAGTCTACGTTTAATATTAAAGGCTCAGACGTCAAACATTTTACGGTGAGAAGACCAAAAAATTAAGGACTCAAGCCGCAGTGTTGCAAAGGTACAGTGAAGCATGAGGGAGGGTCAAAAATGGCGTGGCGCTGTTTTTCTTTCTATGGACTTGGGCCTATCCATAAAATAAAGGAAGTTGTGGATCGGTTTGTTTACAAAGATGTGTTGGACATCACGTTATTCCCTTACGCTGAGTAAAATATTCGGCTGATTTGGGTGTTTCAGCATGACAATGATTCCAAACTTGTATCAAAACTTGTCAAACATTGGTTGCGGGAGTCAAAAATGCATGCTTTGTTATGGCCGGCACAATCACCTGAACTAAACTCCTTAGAAATCCTTTGGAGTATCGTAGATAGGAAGATCAAGATAGATTCGGAAATAAATAAGCACAACATTTTCTAAAGAATTCGGGGTGCCTGGGAAAGCACACCCAAGGATCAAATTGAGCGTGTTATAGATTCAATGCCTCGTAGGTGTGCAGCTGCTATCAAAAATAATGGTTATGCTATTGACTACTAGCCAAAATTTGATTATTTTAAAATAAAAAATCAAAAGTTGCTTTAGTTTTGGCCAAGCAAAAATTGGGTCATTTTAGTTTTCCACATATTATTTTTCGTTCAAAATTATTTTTGTATTTTTATTTTTAGTTTCTTAAAAGTGAATTAAACCCCTCATTTAAAACTGGAAAAATAATTACGATTTGTTTATTTTTGTAAAAGTTACAGGACATTTATTGTCTTAGCGATTTAAGTTGCTTTAGTTTTGGCCACCAGTGTATATCATTTGATAAGGCCAAAACTTGCCTCATCGAAATAACGGTTTTAGACACTAGGTCTCTTCGGATCAAATCCGTTTCAGGACATTTGGAGTCGATCTAACTATGACCGTCCGTCTGTCTGGCTGGTTGGTGCGTACAAAAACTCTCGAAGAGAATGGGTTCATGGAAGAGAGCAGTAAAATTTGGTCCCAACAGAATCTCAGCTTTTGTTAGGTTTTGAATGGAAAAGAAATCAAACGTTTTTTTTCAACCTATATTGTATGCAAGTCTTTTCAAGTTCAAATATGCCCATCAATATAACAATAATTACTTAAATAGCCAAAAAAGCTCATCTTTGACCTCGATCTGCTGGTAATTGTTCACCCATAGAACTCAAGTAAGTGAAACAATCATTTAAAATTAATTACTCTATCCCATAGAAAATTTCCCCCCAATACATTATTCGACAATTTTAAAGCACACATTTTCAAGTAGAGATTTTAAATGTTATCTCCCAAATCTCTAGGCAAACAGGCAGGCTGGTTGGCTGGCTGGCAGCCCGGCAGGCAAGTGTAATGGATATGAAGAAAGAAATCTCCAAAAAATTAATCTTCATTAGTGACTGGTGATCACAACAGGGGGTCTGTGATGAACCACACAGACGAGGACACAAACGATGAGAGCGCTGCCCAACCAGCCAGCGAGCCATCGAACATTGAGTCAGAGATGTAAACATACACACACACATTTTGTGCAACATCAATGTTCAAATGTTTCACATACGGTCGGTCCGTCGCTCGCTCGGTCGATTGGTAGGTTTATGCACATAGATACAAACATACATACATACACCCGGCATATGATTTCAACACCAGGCCATAAGTCATGCCGGCATGTGACCACAACAAGTTCTTGTGCCTTTTGGGTGCAGATTCAAATCAAACAAGGCACACACACTCGAGAAGAGCTAACAAGAAAACACTTGTTGGCTGGGGTACATTTGAAGAGGGGGGGAATGGTGGTCACATGTGTTTACCACAAAGACATCGAAGAGATAATGATGATTCAAAAAAAAACAAATCAGATACAAGTATCCACCATCCTACTGGGGGTTCCCAAAACTCACTTCACTCCCACTGTGTCACTCTATTTCAAGACGCAGTCGATGTTGAGAACTCTAAAGCCATGACAAACAATCCAAACATTTAATTAATAATGATCGTTCGTCATTGACGAGTTTTTTGTTTTCGTTTCTGTTAAATTGAGTTTTCAACACCAAATGCTTGAAGATGCAAGCAAGTGTTTCGATTTAAAGTGAAAATGAGCGATGATTAACGACTCGATCACCAAATGGTTAGGCTTCGAGATGGGAAATTATTTAATTAACAAAATGTGTCGTGTAGGGTCACATATTGTGGCAGTTCACAAACTGTTTTTGAAAAATCAAAATTTTCAATTTGAAGAATTTTAGAAAGAAATAAAGAAATTCAGAAACAAAATAAAGAGATGGACAATGTCGATCCTCTTCTTCTAATACATCCCCCAAAAAAGGTCAAATTAAAAAAAAAAAAAAAAAAAATACATATTACTGCACAGATAGATAAAGGATAATCCGGCTTTGCTCCAACTTTGCAAATCTTAATATTTGCATCAGTGCTAGGTCAGGTGTGAAAATGGACAACATAGGTCCAATCCATCAAGTGGACCCTCATAAAGGGTCAAAATTGTGAATAATTACAACTCCACTGTTTTTTAAATAAATTTTTTTATTGTGAACTTACTCATAAAGCTGCTTTGCAGATTTATGGTTTATGGTCCTTTAAAAATTCTTTAAAAAATCCTTAAAAAATCCACGTTTATGGTCCTTTAAAAATTCTTTAAAAAATCCTTAAAAAATCAATGTTTATGGTCCTTTAAATATCCTTTGAAAAATCTTTAAAAAATCCACGTTTATAGTACTTTAAAAAATCTTTAAAAAATCCTTAAAAAATCCACGTTTATGGTCCTTTAAATATCCCTTAAAAATTCTTTAAAAAATCCACGTCTATAGGCCTTTAAAAATTCTTTAAAAAATCCACGTCTATAGTCCTTTAAAAATTCTTTAAAAAATCCACGTCTATTGTCCTTTAAAAATTCTTTAAAAAATCCACGTCTATAGTCCTTTAAAAATTGTTTAAAAAATCCACGTCTATAGTCCTTTAAAAATTCTTTAAAAAATCCACGTCTATAGTCCTTTAAAAATTCTTTAAAAAATCCACGTCTATAGTCCTTTAAAAATTCTTTAAAAAATCCACGTCTATAGTCCTTTAAAAATTCTTTAAAAATCCACGTTTATTGTTCTTTTAAATGTTCTTTAAAAATTCTTTAAAAGATCCAAGTTTTTAGTCCTTTAAAAATTGTTAAAAAAATCCACATTTTTAGTCCTTTGAATATCCTTTAAAAATTGTTTAAAAAATCCAAAGCAAATGAAAAGTGACAGCTCTACAACTTGGTTTATTTTCAATAACAAAACCAACAACATTGGCATCTATGACAACCAAAACCGATAAAATTCTAATTCGAAAATAAAACCGATAACATTGATTTTCATGACACCAAATCATTTTTTCTTGTCGTGACAAAATTCGTTTCTATGACAGCCCAGAATATCAAGATTAAAAGTTTGGGCCAAATCAGATACTGCCTTCGAAATTTATCGTGCGCACCAGACAGACAGACGGACGGACATCGCTAGATCGACTCTAAATGTCCTGAAACTGATTTGCTGCAAAGAGACCTATGGTCAAAAACCGTTATCTCGACTAGGCACGTTTTGACCGTATAAAATGATATATACCCTCTCTAGCCACACGACAGAGGGTATAAAATCCACGCCGTCTGAAGCGGACTATAAAAGACCATTTTAAGTGGTTTTTTTCGATATTCTCTATTTCCGCACCTGACCTAGCACGGATGCAAATATTAGGATTTGCAAAGTTGGAGCAAAATCGGATTATTCTCTTTGTTTGCAGTAAATTATTTTTATTTATTTATTTATTTATTTTTTTTTTTTTTATTTTTTTGAACATTTCAAACTCCTTCGAGAGTTATCGTAGATCGACTCCGAATGTCCTATAACGGATTTAGTCCAAAAAAAACCTAGACCTAAAACCGTTATTTCGATGACTTACGTTTTGGCCGTATCGAGCCATATGGCTGAGGAATCCTTTTTTCTCCAATCATTCATGAAAAAATATTATTTTAAAAATGTCATACCTCTGAGAGTTTCTCCTAAAAATAACTAAAAAGTTGAAATTCTTATAGAATAAAAAAGAACAATAGTAAAACCCCATGATTTGGGTCATGTAGCTTCTCGGAAAATATCATATTTTGAAAACTCCTCAACATACCCGCACTGGGCAAAAATACTGTTTAAAAAAAAAATAATTTTTGGCTCTGATAATCTCTCAAACGTATCCTATAAAATTTACTACTATTACTTTGAGAGTCATTAACAACATTCTACGAATACAGGGTTGCCCATATTCGACAAACCCATCTGGCAACGCCATAACTTTTGACAGAGATGTCACACCGCTTAATGTTATACCGCGTTTGAAGCGTCAGTCCAAGCAGATTTTTACCATGAACCAATACACGCCACGCGAGCACTCTGAAATAGTTGAAATTTACAAGAAGTCAATTGTGAAAACTCAACGTGCTTTTAAAACATTAAAAAATGTGAGATGTGCGCCTTCTAAGAACACCATTAAGCGTTTATACGAAAAATTTTCGACTGGTAAGGCTCTTTCTAATCCGAAGAGGCCATATAAAAGTCGACCAAGGCGATCGGCCGAGAATATCGCTGCCGTACGAGCCAGTGTTGAGAGGTCGCCAAGAACATCCCAAAAACGCCGTTTTGAAATTTAAAGAACAAATTTTCTTTAAAATACCATATTTGTGCTCTGAATGTCCCAAAAATATTTTTTTTAAAAAATCCACATTTATAGCTCATTTTTTTAATCCAAAATTATTTAGGTTATTGCGATGTATTCTTGGAATCATAACTAAGAAATCCCTCCTTAGTATTCACAATCATAGCATTAACATTTCTTAGATAATATTCTTAAAACATTTTGAACGTAGCGCTAATATTTCATTGGGGAGTTTTCTTGAAACCTACAATTTTGCAACTATTCCACAAAAGCCTATTCTTAAAAATCCATAAAATGTTATATTCCATAATTATTTGCCTCATTCTTTCATTGTAGTAACATACATATGCAAACTCACCTGCAATATCTACCCTTGATTACTAAGAACATTGTAAACACACACACACACACGCGTTAACCGAGGCTCCATAAACGAACAAAAACAAAAAGAAAGAATCAAATAATTTTGTTATTTCGATTTTAGCTCACGTCCTTTACTATTGCTTAACTAAAGGCACACACACTGCATTTTTAGGCACAACTCATTTTGCTTTGCTTCAATTGATGCTTTTGCCTCCCCACTTCCTCTCCCTCACACACAGCCACCATCTAATCAACAAAACACCGGCATTTTGCCATCTAACATAGCATGCCATTTTACAAACATTACTATCTTCCTTCTTTTCCAATTTGCAACACATTATTAATAACAATAAATTCATTTTGAAGCAACAACACAATTGTTTAAATATATTTTGCACACATGAACTAAATATATACATTATTTAACACTTTTTAACTATTTTTAATGTAAATTATGTGGAGCCTATCGAAAAACCTTGCGAACGAATTTAAAGTCTAACAAAAACTAACTCCAAATTTGGCAAAGTCATATTTAGAGCAAAATTATAACGGTCCATTCTTCATTTACTCTGAGCAAGGAATCTGAGGGGGAGACATTATTGAGGAGTGGAGAAACTCAACAGTCGGTGCAAATATTGCAGTGATCAGAAAGAGACTTGTCCCTTAGAGAGAAATAGAGAGACATTTAATTGAGGGAGAATAGTAACAGGTGTTGTTATTGTTTATGGATAAACTTAGTAGTTGGGAGAGTAAAACTAGGTGGAAGTGGGATATTGAATTCAGGAGTAAGTGGGAAATAAAAAAGGTAAGAGTAGGAGGATTTTAAAATGAGTATTGGGGACATTTAATGAAGAGTAGGCAATTGTAAGTTGTTTTTGCATTTTTAAATGGCCGAGGAGAATTAACCGTTTAACTCCGAGTACGATATTGGAAGGAGAATAAAGTACATAAATACATTTGCAGTTCTAAAAAAGATGGAGACTTTGTTTTTTTTATTGGAGAATTCAATAGATCAAAATACAAGAAGGCGTTGTTTGTTGTTTATACCTAAAGTATTGTGGTTTTGTCTTAACGATGAAGAGTGTTGGATAAATTCAAACTGTCATTGCAATTTGCAAAGGTCAAGTGGAGTTAATCATTTAAATAGGAAATTTTATAATTAGTAATAAACTTATGTAGTTATTGTAAAACCATTGGATGAACGCTTTGAAGTTATTTTCAAGAAATGTTAAGGACTAAATACAGTTATGGGTATTTGAAGGCCTGTTGGGAATATAAATAAAGAATGATTTCAAGCTTTAGGAGGGGAATATTTTTTGGAATGAGATTTTTTGGGAATATCCAAGAAGTTTTTTTTTAAGGACCATTAATTAGGTATTTTTTTAATATCCCATTAAATGGTTAAATCGTGTTTGCTTTTGATATTTGTCATGGAGTATAGGATAATTTTTTCAAACAAGTTAAAAAAGCATCAGTCAGTTATGCCGACAGATAGGGTAAGTGTACCAGTAGTCGGCACTTTAACGATTTTCGCATTTTTAATCGTTCACCATTTTGAGTGGAACTTTTCAATTATTACAAAGTTAATTTATTCAGATTCGAAATTTTGTATAGCTTTTACAATAATAAATAAAGTTGTAACAACTTTTTTTTATAAAATTTCATAAAATTGGAATTTTATTAAAATAATGCTTTTTTGCCAGTAGTCGGCACCACTTGCCAATGGTATGACGTGTTCCAATAGTCGGCATACCGATTTTTTTGCAAGGATAATTAATAATAATAAAACATTAATTTATTAAAATATTATATTTTGTTTAGTTAAATTGATTCGACGTCTTTATTATACTTTTCTTGAGAATATGGATTGCCTTGTTTATGCTGATGACCTTGACAGACAAAAAATTATTTTTTATTCGAATAAA
The DNA here is from genome assembly GCF_030504385.1 of Musca domestica. NCBI lineage: Eukaryota > Metazoa > Arthropoda > Insecta > Diptera > Muscidae > Musca > Musca domestica. The sequence goes on along the minus strand of NW_026712156.1, from coordinate 974,774 downwards.
TCATCTTTTCTTAGAGAAATAGTACACAAAGACAGCTGACATTATATTCGAAGAAAACATAAATTTCTGTTTACATTGTTTCATTTATTTGACCTTGAAAATAAAAAGTGCCGACTACTGGGATATGCCGAACTTAGGCACACTTACCTTATATACCCTCAGGGCATATTTTTTGACTTGCTCTATGGTTATTCAAAATGTTGACCCTCTATTGGAGAGGTTCCGAAAGAGTAGGCCATTATTGTCCAATTAGTATCCGACCTCAGTCCAGTATAAATATTACAACGTGCCATACATGGACTGTATCATTTGGACTATGGGAAATGTTGAAATATGCTCGAGATACCAGATATAGTTCCGCTTCTTCTTATACTGATTGAGATATTTCAAAATTAAAGAAAATTGAAGATTTATTATCAATTTTATGCGAATACTTGTTAACCAAAAGTTCAGTCTTTTGTGGGTGAAATACGAGAAATATTCCGAAAATAATCACTGACTTGTTTCGCAAGTTACGAGAGATATACGTATTGAAAATTTTGACTCATTGTGGGGGAAATACCAGAAAGGGTGGGTGGGCCGATATCTATCATCTTCATATCAATTCTTGCATTAGCAGAAATATTGGAATATGTGAAATTTGACGAGAATTGAATGCTTATTTCGCATTTTATGAGCTTCATGATTATTAAAATGACCAGTTGTGATGGAGGTATCACAAGGATTCAACCGATATATAACATCTTTAAACCAGATCTTGTGTTGATAGAAATATCGGGATATGCCCAGTTTTAGAGGAACCGAATGCTCATTTTCCGGTTTTATGAGCTTCATGATTCTTCTTCTTTGACCCTTTGTGTAGAAGGAGTGGACCAATATATTCCATCTTCATATCAGATTTTGTGTCTATAGAAACATTAAGATTTGAGAAATTACAAGAGAATCCGAAATTTATTTTACATTTTATAAGAGTTATAATTATTCCATTTTTTTGACCCGTTGTAGGAGAAGTACTTGATGAAGTGCGCCGAAAATGTTCATTTTCGCACTAGACGTGGCACTCATAAAAAGAGAAATAGAGAGACATTTTACTGAGGGAGAATAGTAACAGGTGTTGTTATTGTTTATGCCCAGCAGTCCGCTCGCCATTACAATTTAATACCCATCCGAATATATGCTATTTTGTCAATAGGACAAAATGAAATAACAGTGGTTTATAGCATACAACTAGCATCCGATTTGGATGAGTCGCATTGCTATTACATTGTGGAACAAAATCCATATTAGAATTAAAGAACAAAACAAAATATAATAAAATGTGTCCATCGCACTTGCATCTGAATCGGATGCCTTTGTATTGTTTTGTAAGTTTTTTTGTGTGTTGTTGCAGCCGATGTTGTACCGTTATTCATTTTTGATGCGTCTTTCTTTTTTAAAGCAAAATTTTATTCTGTGAAGAGTTTTTGAAAGTGCAAGTTGTGTATATTGAAAAAAGTTAATAAAATAAAATTAATTAATAAAATAAGAATATAGTAAGTGTTGTGTGTTAAATAAGTTAAATAAAATGTCAGGATTCAGTAGCAGAAATTTAAGACGATTAAAGAAAGTGGAAGCACACAATTTAAAAAGAAATGTACAATTGAGGACGGACTGTTTGGAAAACAATGATATTGTACTAAAATGAGCAGATTCCATGCATTCCAAAATTGTAGAAGATTTTGGAAAATATGTAAGAATATTAAAAAATCTCCGTTAGAATCCATTAATAATTCAATTTCTTTCAGGTTAGTATCATAAAAATTATAATTTCACCAGATAGCCTTATTAAAATAAGGCCAGATGGTACCCGAAATAAAAAGGCGTTTAAGGAATTTAAACTTTTAAATATGGCCATTTTCGGTAAGTTAACTTTTTTTTTACATATTTATGGAAAAGTGTTATTATATTACCTTAAAATGTAATCCATTAGTCTATTCTATAGTATAACTGTTTAATATTAAAAAATTGTTCTATATTTTCTATCCTTATTTCAGAAGCTGTCCGATGTGAAGGATTCTATGAACAAGACTACGCCAAAAAAATAGAAATTGTTTCAAATTCCATAAGGCCAGACACTTCCGAACAATGCCCTACAATAAAAAAAAACTGGAAAATTTTATTTTTTTTTTCTTTAGTTTAAGCTTTGTTTCTTCCCACGTCTTTTGAATAACTTTTATGAATTTCTTTTTTATGCATTATTTCTAATTACAATAAGAATATTTTATTGTTGAAACACTGTTCTATAATACAAATATTTTAATAAAAAAAACAGCTGAAATTTAAGTTCCACAATCTAAAATGTTGATGGAATCGGACCCATCCAACCTTCGCGTACAATGTTGATAGATTTCGGACCCATCCAACATTCGCTTACATTGTCGGTCGATTTCGGACCCATCCAACATTCGCTTACATTGTCGGTAGATTTCGGACTCGTCTGACGGCCTAGGCCATCGCTGTGTAAATGTAAGTAGAAATTGTATACAGGCTTTGGATGGGTCGCACCTACATTGTCATTGGTCTCAGATGGAAGATGTATGTGCTAAAAAATCCGCTGGGTGGATTAATTTAGTGATTGGGAGAATAAAACTGGGTGGAGGTGGGAGATTGAATTCAGGAGTATGTAGGAAATAAAAAAGTAGGGAGTGGGAAAATTTTATAATGAGTATTGGGGACATTTAATGAAGAGTAGGCAATTGTATGTTGTTTTTGCATTTTAAAATGGTCGAGGAGAATTAACCGTTTAACTCCGAGTACGATATTTAAAGGAAAATAAAGTAAATAAATACCTTTGCAGTTCTAATAAGATGGAGACTTTGTTTTTTTTTTATTGGAGAATCCAATAGATCAAAATACAAGAAGGCGTTGTTTATACCTAAAGTATTGTGGTTTTGTCTTAACGGGGAAGAGTGTAGAAAAAATTCAAATTGTCATTGGAAAGTAAAACAAAGTATTCAATACTTCGTACTGATATAAATGATGGAAGATGGAATAAATGAAAATGAAAGAATTATTATAAATTTTATGCGAATATTTGTTAATTATTATTAATTTATATATATTTTACGGCATAGATAGGTAATGTCAATGTAAACAAAGTCACTGTTTCGTTTTCAATTGATAAATAATAATAAGTCATAAAAATATTCAATATTTTGTATTTTGAGAGAATTGAGTGAATAGACTTATGCTCTCACAGCATGAACGACATCTATTGAAGCACTTTTTTCGAAGATAACAGATGAGACGACTTTTTATTCTATGCCTTAATTTGTCTATGATACCAAGTTTAAAGGTAATCACTGACTTTACTCGCAATTTAAGAGGCATACCTATTAAAAATTTTGACTCTTTGTGGGGAAGGTATCAGAAGGGGTGGACTGATATCAATTTTCGTGATTATTCAAATTTTTACCATTTGCTATATACTATCTTCACACCAGATTTGGTGTTGATAGAAATATTGTGATGTGCCGGATTTTTTAGGAATCGAATGCTCATTTCCCGCTTTATGTGCTTCACGATTATTCAAAATTGGGGAAGTACCGAAAGGAGTGGACCAATATATTCCATCTTCATTTCAGATTTTGTTTTTGTAACAATATTGAGATGTGCGAAATTTAAATAGAATCGGACACTTATTTCACATTTCATAAGTGTTATAAAGTATTCCAAATTTTTGACCCGTTGTGGGAGAAGTACTTGATAAAGTGCGCCGAAAATGTTCATTTTCGCACTAGACTTGGCATTCAAAAAAATATTACGATTTGCAAAGTTTCTGCAAAATCGAATGATCCTTTCTTGGTCTATGCGGAAAATATTTTTGTGAAAAATTTGACCTTTTGTGGAGGAGGTACCAGAAGTAGAGGACCAATATTTCCTTGCTCCGAACTCAATTTAAGTTTCATAATGACATTACAATGTACCAAGTTTGGATCAAATCATACCAGCCAGGCAGACAGACAGACGAACGGGGACCCCTAAATCGATTTCAAATGTCCTGAAACGATGATGGTCCCAAGAGACATAGGGTCTAAAACCGTGCACGTTTAGTCGTGGAAATTTTCACTTTTTAAAAAAAGGGTAGTTAAAATAAAGTGAAATAATGAAATTAAACTCTTAGAAATCCAAGATATGAAACATTGTGCGAAAACATGAAAATTCCAAAATTTTATTAACTGAGCTTCAAAAAATTTACAAAAATCGGAAATGTTAGGCCTTAAAAGAGCTGCAAAAATTCTTTCTTATGGAATCTTTTAATTTCTCCAAAAATTCTCTATTTTCATTTTTAATTTCCCAACATCTTCCTGATCCAGAACTTCCTGAACCCCTATAAAACAATATGCCTCTAATTAAAGTTCTTTGCCAAACGTCCTTTAAAACGGCATGACCCCAAGGTCATACCAACAAAATCTTTGCCAAATACTTTCAGCGATGAAAAAAAAAAAACAAACAACATCGTTACAAAATCTAATTAGCCACACAATCCACAATCAAATAAAATTTGTAACACTCTCTTCTGCTGCCATCCATAATGGCGGAGACGCCAGGACAAAAGGTCTGCTGATGAGGTATGGTTTGTTTTTTTCTTTAACAATAATTTGGCACCACAAGTCTTAAACGGATTCAACATTTTCATTCGACACGACACAGAAACATGGACACCACCATCAAAATTATATTTGTCTTTGGAAGCCGGACAGTAGTAACCGAAATTGTGACCAAAAGTCATTTATTCTCCTTTCTTTTGTCTTGTTGACCAACAAGAAAGCGACACGAAATAATTTATTATTTAAGTCATCAAAAATGGGGAGCCAAAAATGGCGTCTCGTAACGGAGTCATTATAACAAGTGTGGGGTGGAAGGAGAAGGGTTGGAGGCGGTCGTCCTGTATTTAATATTTATTATGAATTTTATTTGTTGAAATGTTTTTTGGTCTCTGTTTCATTGGCCCTCTTTCTAGCTGGGAAACTTTCGTTGAACATGGAGAGTAAACAAAACTGCTCAAATGGTCAATGTTAGGTTATCAAACTAATGTGAGGGTGGCTATTGGAGAAAAGGGGAAACGCAAAAGTTGGATATCTTTTTTAGAAAGTTAGCACTAAAAAGGCCTTGAAGGAACTGAAAATTCTGAGAAAAGCTCTTTCACCTATGAGCGTATGGAAAATTTGTTTTATACCCTCCACCATAGTATGGAGGGTATAGTAAGTTTGCCATTCCGTTTGTAACACCCCGAAATATAAATTATAGACCCCACAAGGTATACATATTCTTGATCAGCATAAAATTTTATGTCGATTTAGCGATGTCTGTCCGTCTGTGGTCCGTGGTATTGAAAATGGGCTATGTAGGTCCACGTTTTGGTATAGCCCCTTATAATGGTACCTTCCTATTTTCAGTATTTTGGTGAATTAAGCGACATTATGCACCAGAATTGTTTCAAATTTGGTATTTGAAGTTCGTAATGGAAACTACAGCCTAGGACAGAAAATTGTCTGTGTAGGTTCACGTCGTCGTATAGACCCTAATATTTTTTTGAAAATTCCCAAATTTGTTCCAAATGGTTCGGCTATTATGCTTGTTTTTTTTTTTCAAAAATTCTCAACAGGACTTAAATTTAGGGGTTATTAAATAAATTTTTAAAGTTACTCCAAGGTCTTAAATGACAGATTTTACAAAGTGATTTCTACAGCCTCTCCTGGTCTGTAAATTATGGATTTTTTGAGAAATAGTAACAGGACCCTTATATCGGTAACTGTTGAATTTTTTAAGGGATTTATAAAACCTCATGTTTTATAAAAGACCTGTACAGATCCTCTAATTACCTAAATTGTTGATTTTTGTGAGACATTAATTACATAGGGTATAAATCATTTGATACGGTCAAAACGTGCCTCATAGAAATAACGGTTTTAGACATTAGGTCTATTTTGACCAAATCCGTTTCAGGACATTTGGAGTCGATCTACGGATATCCTTCCGTCCGTCTGTCTGGCTATCTGGTTTACACGATAACTCTCGGAAAGAGTATCCGATTAGGTACAATCTTGGTACATATTAATATTATTATCAAACTTAGATGGACTTCGTAGATGGGAAATATCGGTTCACTAATTCTGGTACCTCCCACACAAAATATCAACATTTTCAAAGAATGTAATTTACTACGAAGATAGAGAAAGGATAAGCCGATTTTGCTCCAAATTTGCAAATCTTAATATTTGCATCAGTGCTAGGTTAGGTGCGAAAATGGACAATATCGGTCTACTCCATCAAGTACCTCCCCCACAAAGGGTCAACATTTTTGAATAATTGTAACTCTTATGAAATACGTTATAAGAGTCCGATTTTCTTCAAATTTCACACATCACAATATTTATATTAACCCAAGGTCTAGCGTGAAGATGGAATATATCGGTCCACTTCTTGTGGTGCCTCCCCTACAAAAGGTCGAAATTTTCAAATGAAAATTAATAAAAAAAATTTTAATTTAATTTTAAATAATCCGATTTTGCTCCAATTTTGCAAATCCTAGTATTTTCGTCAGTGCTATGTCTGGTGCGGAAATGAACAATATCGTCCACTCCATCAAGTACCTCCTCTACAAAGGGTCAACATTTTGAATAATTACAACTCTTATAAAATGTGATGTAAGAGTCCGCTTGTCTTCAAATTTCAAACATTCTACTATTTTTATGAACCCAAGATCTGGTATTAAAACGGAATGTATCGATTCACTCCTTCTGGTACCTCCTCCACAAAAGGTCGAAATTTTGAATATCCATGAATGTAATAAATCACGAAATTAACATCCGATTCGATTTAGACTTGGTACATCTCAATATTCCTATCAATACAAGATGTGTTATAAAGATGGTAGAGATCGAACCATTTCTTCTGGTACCTCCCCCACAAACGTTCAAAGTTTTGAATTACCAAACCGATCATGAAATCCGAAATAAGCATCCGGTTGTTTTCATATTTCACACATCCCATTTGTTTACTAACACAAGATCTGCTGGGAATATGGAATACATCGGCCCACTGCTTCTGGTACCTCCCCCAGAAAGGTTCAAAATGTTGAATATCCATGAAGCTCATAAAACGCTAAATTAATATCCGATTCCATTCCAGACATGTTACATCTCAATATTGTCATAAACACAAGATCTGTTATAAATATGGTAGAGATCGGACCATTTATTTTGCTACCTGCACCAAATAAGGTTCAAGATTTTGAAAAGCAAAACGCTTAAAGATAGCAAAATAACCATCCAACTCTATTCAAATTTCACACATACAGACATTTTTGCTAACACAAGATCTGTTGTCAAGATGCTTTATATCTGCGAACCCCCTTCTGCTACCTCACCCACAAAGGGTCACCATTTTCAATACTTTTATCTGTCATAAATTGCGAAAAAACTCAGCGATTTTTTACAACTTGCTATATCTAAATATTGTTCTCTCAATCAGAATAATGAGATGAAATGTTTGATTTTGTTATATATTTATAATACTATTTATATCATATTTATTTAGGTCCGATACGAAATGAACAATATTGACCCAATCTTTCAAAACCCATTCCATAGAGGGTCAAGAGTTTGAAATGCATAAAATAAGTCAAAATATTTTTAAATAATCGAACATTGACTGTCGGCAAAACCGACCGATACTTTTTTAATTGTTAATTATCACATATCTCATCTACAATATTGGCCCATTTCTTCGAATCATACAATTGGGGGTCAACAATTTGAATAATCATAACAAAAGTCAAAATATATTTAAATAATCGAACATTGGCTGATGGTATACATCGGCAAAGCCGACTGATTCTTTTTAACTCATTTTTATTTTATTTATTTATTTTGGGAAAATATACTATTATTATTATTATTATTATTATTATTATTATTATTATTATTATTATTATTATTATTATTGTTGTTGTTGTTATTATTATTATTATTATTTTCATTATTATTATTATTATTTTTATTATTGTTATTATTATTATTATTATTATTATTATTATTATTATTATTATTATTATTATTATTATTATTATTATTATTATTATTATTATTACTATTATTATTATTTATTTATTTATTTATTATTTTATTTTATTATTTTTTTTTTTTTTTAAATACACTATTACCTTCCTCATTAAGCTATATTCTTGGAATCCTGTTTAAACGATTCGTCCTTAAAATTCACAATCATAGCTCTAACATTCCTTAGATGATATTCTTTAAACATCTCTAATTTGTCACAAATATTCCGTTTCGGAAGTTTTTTTTAAACAACCTATAATATTGCTACTATCCTACAAAAGCCTATTCCTACAAATCCATAAATTGTTATTTAACCCATTTCACAGCAAGACAAATCTTCAATACATTCCATAATTACCCAGCAGTCCGCTGGCCATTACAATTTAATACCCATCCAAATGTATGCTGTTTTGTCAATAGGAAAAAATGAAATAACAGTGGTTTATAGCATACAACTAGCATCCGATTTGGATGAGTGGCGTTGCTATTACATTGTGGAAGAAAATCCATATTAGAATTAAATAACAAAACAAAATATAATAAAATGTGTCCATCGCACTTGCATCTGAATCGGATGCCAAAAAAATTAGAAATTGTTTCAAATTCCCTAAGGCCAGACACTTCCAAACAATGTCCTACAATAAAAAAAACTGGAAAAATTTAATTTTTTTCTTTTAGTTTAAGCTTTGTTTCTTCCCACAACTTTTGAATAAGTTTTATATTTTTTATGAATTATTTCTCATTATAATAAGAATATTTTATTGTTGAAAACGCTGTTCTATAATACGAATATTTTAATAAAAACAGCTGAAATTTAAGCTCCACAATCTAAAAGTTCATGAAATTGGACCCATCCAACCTTTGCTTACAATGTTGATAGATTTCGGACCCATCCAACATTCGCTTACGTTGTCGGTCGATTTCGGACCCATCCAACATTCGCTTACATTGTCGGTAGATTTCGGACTCGTCTGACGGCCTAGGCCATCGCTGTGTAAATGTAAGTAGAAATTGTATACAGGCTTTGGATGGGTCGCACCTACATTGTCATTTGTCTCAGATGGAAAATGTATGTGCTAAAAAATCCGCTGGGTACTCGCATTATTCTTTCATTGTAGTAACATTCACATGCAAGACTCACCTGCAATGTCTGCCCTTGATTACTGAGAACATTGTAAACACACACACACACGCGCGTTAACCGAGGCTCCACACACGAACAAAAACAAAAAGAAACAAGCAAATCTTTTTCTCGACATTGACGCAATTTCTTTACCATTACTTTACTAAAAGCACATACAATTCATCAATAGGCACAACTCGTTTTGCTTCATTTCAATTGATGGTTTTGCCTCCCCTCTTCCTCTCTCTCTCTTTAACACATTCACCATCACCCCATCAACAAGACACCGGCATTTTGTCATTTAACATAACATGCCATTTTACAAACACGACGATCTTCTTTCATTAACAATTTTCCACACATAAGTAATAACAACAATTTCCTTTCGAAGCAACAACACAATTGTTTAAATGTATTTTGCACAGATAAACTAAATATAAACATTATTAAACACTTTTTAAAAATTTTCATTGCAAATTGTATGGAGCCCATCGAAAAACCATGCGAACGAATTTAATGTCTAAGAAAAACTAACTACGAATTTGGCAAAGTCATTTTTAGAGCAAAATTATAACGGTTCATTCTTTTTTTACTCTGAGCAAGGAATTTGAGGGGGAGACGTTAATGGAGAGTGGAGAAACTCAACAATTGATGCAATTTCCTTGTAAATATTGCAATAATCAAAAAGAGACTTGTCCCTTAGTGAGAAATAGAGAGACATTTTAATGAGGGAGAATAGTAACAGGTGTTGTTATTGTTTATGTATTAACTTGGGGATTGGGAGAATAAAACTGGGTGGAAGTGGGAGATTGAACTCAGGAGTAAGTGGGAAATAAAAAAGGTTGAGATTGGGAGAATTTTATAATGAGTATTGGGGACATTTAATGAAGAGTAGACAATTGTATGTTGTTTTTGCATTTGAATTTTAAAATGGTCGAGGAGAATTAACCATTTCACTCTGAGTACGATATTTAAAGAAGAATAAAGTAAATAAATAGCTTTGCAGTTCTGATAAAGATGGAGACTTTATTTTTTATTGGAGAATTCAATAAATCAAACTACAAGATTGTGTTGTTTGTTGTGAATTATGACTTACTTAAAGGAGGAATATTATTGTGAGTGTTAGAAAAATTCAAAGCGTCATTGGAAAAGTCGAGTTGCATTTATCATTAGGGCAGCCTCGCTCATAATATATGTATTAATAGTGGTGAGAGACACTCTTGCCCTGCGAAATCAATGGCAAATGAGAATCGAGAGAGAATACGTGTGTTTTGATTATACTCTTTCGTTCGAGGCTGCTCATATCTGCATTAGGGAGAAATGTACTAAGTAGGTATATACGTATGTAGCCATTTCAGAAGCACTGTGTGAATGGTCTGAATTTTTTTTTTAGAATTTTTAAGGAATAATTTGATATAGATTAAAATGATGATTTAGAGCTTTAATAGATTTTTTAATTTTTATACCCTACAACACTATGTGTTGGGGGTATTATAAGTTTGTTTGAGCCAAATTTATGTAACACCTCGAAATATTTGTTTCCCACATAGGAAAGTATATATGGATCTTCCTATCTCGCCGAGCTGAGTCGATCTAGCTATGTATGTCCGTCCGTCCGTCTGTCCATGTTAATTTGTTATCACACTACAGGTCTCAATTATGACCCGATCTTTACGATATTTTGAATGGAGGTAGGGCTAGGACCAGAATAGAAGCATATTGCTTTTGGAGATGATCGCATAATATTTAGGGGTTGAAGTGGACCAAAAACTGCAAAATTCCCCGATCACACAATTGAAACTAATCGACGCGGAATTTTGCCTGAGAAGAGAGTTAAGGACAGCGAAGAAATCTAGCATTTTGGGTGACCAAAATGAATTTGGACATAAGGAGGCTTCTAACATATTGTAACATATATATCAAGGTGGACGTGTCGCAATGGACTAGGCATGAAGCCATCAAAGACAGAGGTCGTACTTTTCACGAAGAAACGTAAATATCCTTAATTTATGCCACCCTTAGCACTATTCTCGACCGCCAGTTAAGTTGGAAGAGGAACACCGAGGAACGAGCAAAGGGAGGCTTGATCGCACTCTATTCTTGTAAGAACTCCATACGTAAAAACAGGGGCCTCAAACCACACATCATTAAATGGATGTATAAGTCAATTGTTAGGCCCATTCTATCCTAAGAAGCTCTAGTATGGTGGCTTTCCTTGAAGAAGTCAAATTACTTACGACAGATTGACAAAGCTCAAAGAGCCGCATCCCTACTAATAACGGGTGCCTTCACGAGCACACCTCAAGCAGCACTGGACACCCTACTGTGCTTAAGTCCACTGAGCATACATGTAGAGGAACAGGTAATCAGAAGTGCTCTTCGACTCGGAAAACTAAACGAATGGCGCAGTCAATCCCTTGGATATTCTGCGATTCTAAGACGTGTCAGGAATATGGGAGTGGTAGCCAATACAAATGACTACATTTCACCACTGATGACCTTTGACCCACCTGACATACACATGCCTAACAGAGACGCCTGGGCCCATAACAACCCACCTTTCCGCGGCAAAGGAACGGGAGCTGGTGTCTTCTGTGATACCCTTAATGTTCGTGAATCCTACAAGTTTGGAAACGAATGTAGCGTATTCCAGGCGGAAATCTTTGCGGTCAACAAAGCCACTGACCTTCCGGTCACGAGGAATACTGAGGTTAGCGGTCCGGTGACTATATAGTCAGTCAGATAGTCAGGCGGCACTGAAGGCCTTAAATTCCTATACCATTAAGTCTAGGGTTGTTTTGAACTGCAGAAGAGCCTTGGAAAACACTGGGTTGTCCATCAAGCTCTGTTGGGTTCCTGGTCTTTATAACATTTCAGGCAACGAGACTGCAGAATTGGCCAGGCTAGGATCCGAATCAACTACCATTGAAGTAGATAACTCAATTAAACCACCACTGTGCCATTTCCTACAGGTTATTCACAGATACTACTCTGAGAGAATCCATAGTATGGAGGGTATATTAAGTTTGTCATTCCGTTTGTCACCCCTGAAATATACATTTTAGACCCCACAAGTTTGTTGATATTGATAAGCATAAAACTCCATGTCGATTTAGCGATGTCCGTCCGTTTGTTCGTCTATGGAAATCCCTCTAGCTTCCGAACGAATTGAATAAAATTTTACTCAAATGTATATTATGTCTGCAGGACTTTTGGTATTGAAAATGAGCCATGTAGATCCACGTTTTGGTATAGCCCCCACATAACGGTACCTCCCGATATTCGGTATTTTGATGATTTTAGCGACATTATTTACCGGAACTATTTAAAATTTGGTATTTAAAGTTCGCAATGAATACTACAGCCTAAGACCGAAAATTGTCTGTGCAGGTTCACGTGTTCGTATAGCCCCCATATAACTGTACCTCCCGATATTCGGTACTTTGTTGATTTTAGCGACATTATTCACCGGAATTGTTTCGAATTTGGTATTTAAAGTTCGCAATGAATACAACAGCCTAAGACAGAAAATTGTCTGTGCAGGTCCACGTCTTTGTATAGCCTCAATATAAGGGTACCTCCCCATATCCGGTATTTTGATGATTTTAGCGACATTATTTACCGGAATTGTTTCAAATTTGGTATTTGAAGTTCGAAACGGATACTAGATCATAAGACAGATAAATGTCTGTGCAGGTCCACATCTTCATACAGCCCCCCCATATAAGGGTACCTCCCATTAATTGGTATTGTGATGATGTTAGCGATATTATTCATCGGATTTGTTTTAAATTTGGTATTTGATGTTCGTAATGGGTGCTACAGCCTAAGACAGAAAATTGTCTTTGTTGGTCCACGTCTTCGAATAGCCCCCATATAAGGGTACCTCCCGATATTCGGTTCTTTGTTGATTTTAGCGACATTATTCACCAGAATTCTTTCAAATTTTGTATATGAAGTTAGTATTGGATATTTTAGCCCGTGACAGATTATTGTCTGTGCAGGTTAACGTCTTCGTATAGCCCCCATATAACGGTACCTCCCGATATTCGGTATTTTGATGATTTTTGCGACATTCTTCAGCGGAATTGTTTCAAATTTGTTATTTGAAGTTCGAAGTGCATACTACAGCCTAAGACAGAAATTTGTCTGAGCTGGTCCACGTCTTCGTATAGCCCCCATATAAGAGTACCTCCCTTTTGCCGGAATTGTTTCAAATTTGTTATTTGAAGTTCGAAGTGCATACTTCAGCCTAGGACAGAAAATTGTCTGTGCAGGTCCACGTCTTCGTATAGCCTCCATATAACTGTACCTCCTTATTTTTGGTATTTTGATGATTTTAGCGACACTATGGACAGGAATTGTTTTAAATTTGGTATTTGAAGTTCGTAATGGTTACTTCAGCCTAGGACAGAAAATTATCTGTCCATGTCCACGTCTTCGTATGGCCCCCATATAAGGGCACCTCCCGATATTTGGTATTTTGATGGTTTTAGCGAAATTATTCGCCGGAATTGTTTCAAATTTGGTATTTGAAGTTCGTAATGGATACTACAGCCTAAGATAGAAAATTGTATGTGCAGGTCTACGTCTTCGTATAGCCCCCATATAAAGGTACCTCCCTATATACGGTATTTTGATGATTTTAGCGGATTAGGATTTTCTTAATTAAAGCTGTAAGACCCAATAACTTAATAAAAATCACCCATTTTCTACCATTTCCCCCTCTTCTACTTTCAGGGGGAATTAATATTCCAAATTTCTAGATTTCAACTAAGTATGTTTTTAACAACAACAACCACTTATACATTTTGACCATTGAACAAATATCCATCAAACTTTATAAACTAGTCAATGTTTATTCACAAACACACACACACACACACAAACACACCTTCACACATGCACTCCCACATATCAAACAATTTCATTAATTATGTAATTTACTAATGAACCTTATTTAAACATGAGATCGGGCGTGTGTGTGTAAAACTCTGCACATGTGTGTGTGTGTGTATCAAACAGATAATTATAAATTAAAACATTAAAAATTAATGTTTATATTGTTATAAGTTTGCTATATGTTCGCATTCGCACATGCCAGCCTCCAGTGTTAGCTGGTAATTAAAGAAGACATTTGTCAATAAATAATTTTTTACACACACACACACCGACCCACCCACCAACACATTCAAAATGGTGGCACTCTCTGGCAATTTTTTGCACCAAATGTGAATCAAGGACACCCATGGAACATGTGGAACATTATGCAGGTGGTCCATTACAAGTTTTTGTTTTTCCTGCTGGGAAGCATTTTTTTGCACAGCACCGAACTAGATGGAATAAAATGGAGCTGGAGGATTTTTTTTCCATCATAAAAAAAATTGTCTTGCTGTAAGAGCTTATTTAAATATTCTGGCTAATGTTTTCCACGAAAAGTAGGTGTTCAGGGGGTGGTTCATATATTTTTCGCGTAAAATATGGAGAAACATGTTGGCAGGTTAATTTTGACATTGTTTCCATGTTCGTCATGGAATTTTTGCCATTTTTAATTAAAGAAAGGGATTTTATTTTGCTTTACAATTTTTTTGAAAATATTTTGCAGCTGAAGGCTTTGACATAATCGGGCGGGCCGATGAAGTAGGCCTCCCGCAGACCTTGGACATTCCAATAGGACTCAGCACCATCGAACTCAGCACGCGCCATCCAAGAATGGTTACAAAATGAGGTTGCTCGCATCATTTCCAGTGCACAATGGCCACCATAATCTCCGGATACCAATTCGTTGGACTATTGTGTCTGGAGTATTTTGGAAAGCAACGATGGCACTAAAAAATACCATAGTGTCGATCACCTCAAGCAAGCTCTTCGCCGGGAATAGGCCAAAATACCGCAGAGTAACATTCGGGCAGCGGTTTCATTGGCCGTTTGAAGGCCATAATTCGTGCCAAGGGTGACCAATTCGAACAAATCTAAACATATTCTAAAATTTGATGCCGACATTCTCACATTTTTTGCTTTTATTCAAAAAATTTTAAAAAGGAAGTAAAAAATTATGGCATTTGACTTCGTTGCAGTTTTTTTATCCCATTTGGTGCACAATTTACCCGAAATCGGTTGAGGATATATGTGGAAGCTACATCGAAATCTGAACCGGTCTTGGAAAAATTATAGGTACTTATTTCTAAGTGGTATCTAATATCTGGTACCAAATCCGACCAAATCTGAACTGATCTAGATAAAATTTGGCAAAGTTATTTTCGACCTCTATAAGGTATCTGGTACCAAATATTATTGCTGTCGGATGCATATTACGAATATGAGAGGCTCAAACACCAAATCGATTGAAACATATATGTGGGAGCTATAGCTATATCTGAACCGATTTTCTCCAAATTTGATGTACTTGCTTCTAAACTAAATTCGGTCAGATGTGCCAAAATTCGGGTAATTTGGACTGATATTGGCCATTTGATGGACAATTAACTCGAAATCGTTTGGAGATATATATGGAGGCTATATCCAAATCTGAACCGATCTTGATAAAATTTGGCAGAGGTATTTTCGAGCTCTATATCTGGTACCAAATATCATTGTTGTCGAATGTATATTACGAATGTGAGGGACTTAAACACCGAATCGGTTGAAACATATATATGGGAGCTATAGCTATATCTGAGCCGATTTTCACCAAATTCGAAGTACTTGCTTCTAGACTGAATTTAGACGGATATCCCAAAATTTAGGAAAGTTGGACGGATATCGGCATAATAAACCTGAAATCGATCGAGGATGTATATGGGAGCTAAATCCAAGTCTGAACCGATCTTGACAAAATTCTTGGTATTTATTTCTAAGAGGTATCTGATATCTGGTACCAAATATCGTTCTGGTGGGGTACATATTACGAATGTGAGAGACTTTAACGCCAAGTCGGATGAAACATATATATGGGAGCTTTAGCTATATCTAAGCAGATTTTCACCAAATTCGATGTACTTGCTTAAAGAATGAATTTGGTCGTATGTTCCAAAATTCAGGCCGTTTGGAATGATATTGGCCATTTGGTGCACAATTAACCGGAAATCAGTTGAGGATAGCTATGTCCAAATCTTAACCGATCTTGACAAAATTTGGCAGAGGTATTTCTGGGCTGTATCAGATCTCTAGTACCAAATTTCATTCTGGTGTAGTGCATATTACGATTCTCACGAATTTCAACAGGTTTCGTCCTTGGACCAAACAAATATTGTTTGGAAAATTTCATCTCAATCGGATAATAAATGCGACCTGCATTTTCTTCACAAAAATACATGGGCAGACGAACGGGCATAAATCGACTCATAAAGTGATTCTATGAAGATCCTCAAAAGTAACTATGGGTCTCTCTCGCTTCCTACTCCATGTTACAAACAAATGTACAAAGACCTAATACCCATACCACTATGTGGTGTAGGGTATAAAAAGGGGTTCATTTTCATGTAATGAAAAATAATGTAAATTAAACAGTTTTGAAATTGAGACATTAAATTCCAGTTTTTGTCAAAATTCTCAGACCCTTCAATAATCAGATAAAATCTTACAATTTTAAACACCAATTTATATTCCAAAAAAAAAAATGTTCGATATAATTCTAAAAATATCTTAATTAAAATTCTCATTCCAAATATTATTAAAATTAATTTATATTCATTACCGTGAATTCTGAATAAAATAAAAAACCACAACAACAACAAATACAAAGCTTAAAAATTAATTAAACCATAAGTTATCAATATGGCAGGCAGTCAAACGGACATATCGCAACGTAACATCTAAAATCAAATCAAATTTAATGACAACGATTAAAATTAAAATTTCCAATCAATTACCGAACGAAATCAATGCAACAAAATCCGAAATGAGATATTTATTTTGATTGTCCAGAGTTATGGACAGAACTAATGTTATCTAATTAATTTAAATAAATTCGTTTGTAGAAGAAAAAAACAGAGAGAGAGGGAGAGAGAAAGATGAAAACGAGAGAGAGAAAAAAATGAAAGAATATAGATTTCCAACAAATTCGAATGTTAATAAATTGTTAAGGAGGAAACGTGCAGCAAGGTGGGGCACAGCACAGACAGGCCACAGGTGGTCTCATAGTTCAAGTTTTGTCTTTTTATCAAGACACTTAAATCTTGAAAATTAATAAATTTTTGTAAAGAAAAAACGGCAGGCGAATTTATCAACACCGGCCATGGGTTTACAAATGGAAAATGGAGCATTTCCATACCCTCCATCATTGAATGGAGGATATATTAAGTCTACACCATATAAAATACATAAATTCTTGATCAGCACTAAATTCTATGTTGATTTAGAGATTTCCGTTCGTTTGAGGAATACCTTGATTTTGAATACCTAAATCCTGCAGACCTAACACAACTCTGAGTAAAATTTTATCAACGTACTTCATTTCGTTCGGAAGCTGGAGTGCGAACGAAATGAAGTACTTAAATAAAATTTTACTCAGAGTTGTTTTAGGTCTAATGGATTTTTGGTATTCAAAATCGGCTATATAGGTCTACGTTTTGGTACAGCTACCACATTTTTGTACCCTATACCACATAGTCGTAAGAGTATTAAGTCTTTGTGCATTTGTTTGTAACATGTAGAGGGAAGCGAGATAGACCCATAGCTAATTTTGAGCATCTTCTTAGAATCACTTTATGAGTCGATTTATGCATATCAGTCCATCCGTCTTTCAATGTATTCTTGTGAACACAATACAGGTCACATTTATTATCCGATTGAGATGAAATTTCCCCAACAATTTTTGTTAGGCCCAAGAACGAACGCTACTAAAATTGGTGAAAATCGGTTCAAATTTAGATATAGCTCCCATATATATCTTCAACCGATTTCGGGTTAACTGTGCACCAAATGCCAATATCAGTCCAAATGACATGAATTTTGGCACATCCGACCGAATTCAGTCTGGAAACAAGTACATCAAATTTGGTGAAAATTGGTTCAGAAATAGCTATACCTCCAAGATTCATGTTTCATCCGATTTTGTGTTTAAGTCCGTCACATTCGTGTTATGTAGTCCATAAGAATAATATTTGGTACCAGATATCAGATACAACCTAGAAATACCTCTGCCAAATTTTATTAAGATCGGTTAAAATTTATATATAGCTCTCATATATATCTTCAACCGATTTCGGGTTAATTGTGCACCAAATGGCCAATATTTGAATTTTGGCTCTTCCGACCGAATTCAGTCTAGAAGCAAGTACATCTAATTTGTTGAAAATCGGTTCAGATATAGCTATAGCTCCCATATATATGTTCCATCCAATTTGGTCCTTAAGTTCCTTACATTCTAAAGATGCACTCGACAACAATGATATTTGGTATCAGATATCTGATAAAGCCCAGAAATATCGGTGTCAAATTTTATCAAGATCGGGTAACATTTATATATATATATCTCCCATATATATCTTCAACCGATTTCGGGTTAATTGTGCACCAAATGGCCAATATCAGTCCAAATGACCTGAATTTTGGCACATCCGACCGAATTCAGTCTAGAAACAAGTACATCAAATTTGGTGAAAATCGATCAGATATAGCTATAGTTCCCGTATATATAATTCATCCGATTTGGAGTTTAAAGTCCCTCACATTCGTAATATGCATTAGACAACAATAATATTTCGTACCAGATATCTTATAGAGCTCGGAAAAATCTCACCCAAATTGTAACAAGATCGGTTCAGATTTGGATATAGCTTCCATATATATCCTTAATTCGATTTAAGGTTTATTTTGCAATTAATGGCTAATATCAGCCCAAATGGAATGAATATCGGGACGTACGTATCTCGAAGTTATATCATACACTCTGCAGCAATGTTATTTGGTATAAAATATAAAAAGTTCTCCGTCAAATTTGATTAAAATCGATTCAGAATTCCTATATATTAGTTCCCGCTGAAACTAAATTTTAGATGCTGTAAAGACAAATGTTGATAGTTGGCGTGATCTACTTCAAAAGAAAATAAATTTTAGACCTGTCTGTACGTCTGTCCGTCTGTTGTAATCACGCTAGAGTCAAAACGAATTAAGATAGGAAGCTAAAATTTTCCACAGATCAGTCTTTTGCGTGCAGGTAGGTCGAGTTCGAAGGTGGGCTATATCAGTCCACGATGGCCCCCATATAACGGTACCCCCCAATATTCGGTATTTTGATGATTTTACACACATTTTTCAATGGAATTATCCAAGATTCTACACAAAGAGTTATTTGTGGGTACTTTACTTCCTAGAATAGAATTGTCTATATATGTCTACGGTTTAGTATAGCCATCATATAACGCTACCCCGAGATGTTCGGTATTTCTAGGATTTTCGCACCATTATTCACCATAATTGCGTCAAATTTCGTTTTTGAAGTTCGTAATGGGTACGGCAATCTATAACGGAAAATTGTTAGTATAGCCCCCGTACAACAGTACCTCCCATTATTTGGTGTTTTGATGATATTAAAGAGATTTTTCGCCGGTATTTTTTCAAATTTCATATTTGAAGTTCGAAATCGGTACTACAGCCTATGACAGAAAATTACTTATCCAGCACCACGTCTTCGTATAGCCCCCATATAAATGTTTTTATTTAAGCGGAATTTTCCGACGTTTTTTTTTTTAATTTTTCAAGTTCCTTCCGAATGGTGGAGGGTATAAAAAGTTTAGCTCTGCCGAACTTAGTTGCTTTTTTACGTCTTTTTACTGGTTTGTATCAGGCTCTTAAAATGAGAAGAAATTCATGTTTTTGGCTCTGGATTTGGATTATATTATGATCTGAGGCAATTAAATCTATTATTTTTTCTAGCAAAAAAAATTGAAATTGAAATTGAAATAAATAGCTATTCGTATTATTTTTGTTCCTTGTTGTTGTTCGTTTATTTTTGTTTGGCATAAATTAGGGTCATTCATTTAAATGAAAAATTGATTAATTAAAAATCGTTTCAAAACAGGGCCATAAACAAATTTAATGAATATTATAAATATATATTGCTCTCTCTTTTTGTTTTGTAATTTACCACTCATTGTGGCTTTGAAAACAGTTGACATAGTTTTTTTTCACGTTTTTGTTTTTGTTTTATGGCAAATTATTGCTTTCACTTGAGTGATTCTATAGGAAATTTAGATTAAACGTATAATTGAAATATTTAATAAATATATTATGTTTCAATAGAATATGGAAATTAGCTGTTGGGTAATTGATAAAAAAAAAATATTCTTAAAAACGCGAAATTTTGAACGGGAATTTCAAGGATTTTTCACAAGACGGACCAGAACCACCAACGACGATCATTTAAAAAAAATTATTTTTTTATCTAATTTTTCAATAGGGTATTGTCAAAGGGTATTTAAAAATATTTTTTCTAAGAAATATCAGAGCTCTTGAAAAAATATTCCTATACCTTAGTATATATCCTCTGAAAAAAGTCCTAATGCTATAGGATATTTTTTCAAAGATCTTTCGCAGGAATAATCATGGATTTTTTAAGATATTTTTTAATGACAGGTGTGAATTTTTAAGAACTTAAACACTAACGAGGAATTCTAGAGAGTTTTTTTATAGATAGGAACTTAAAATCCACCGACGTGGATTTTAAAGGATATTTTAAGGACCTTTTCAAGCCATAAACGTAGATTTATATGAATGTTTTTTTTTAACATGTATTTTGGAGTCAAAATCGTGGATTTTTTGGTGTAATTTTTAAAGATTTTAAATATATTTTTTCTGATTTTCCTAAGATATTGAAGTTTTAGAGCCACAAACGGGGATTTCTGAAGACATTTCTTGACGTAAATTTTTAATTTAAATTTTTATGGCATTTTATTAAGGAGCTTCTAGAGTGGCAAATATGAATTTGTTTTTGACCCACAAAAGTGGATCTAGGGTAACTATGCAAAAAAAAAAAAAAAAAAATTCTGGGTTTTTAAAAGTCTAAAGCCTGGATTTTCGAGAATATATATTTCAAGATCTGTTAAAGCATTATATATATAGATTTTGGAAAAAAAATATTTTTCCTGTCCCAACCAAATGTGTATTTATGCAAAACAAAAAAAAAAAAAAAAAAAAAAAAAACAATGGCAATCTAAATCTTGCCTTAAAAAAATATTCCTATGAGGACCATTTCAATATGAATAAATTTTTTTAAGATTACGTAGATGTAACAAGAAAGACAAATTCTTTTTTAAAATGGGATTTTATCTTTGAAGAATTCAAGGACTTTTCTAAATATATTTTTCAAGGATTTTAGGAATATAATTTATTTCAAATATATTTTTTCAAGGACTTTGTAAACGTGGATTTTTTAAAAAAAAAATTCAATTATTTTGCATCTTCTTAAATACATTTTTAAGGACCTTTTCGGAGTGAATTTTTTAAATATATTTTTCAAGGACTCAAAAACGTGTTTTTATACCCTACACCACAAGGTGGTCAGGGTATTATGTCTTTGTGCATTTGTTTGTAACAGGCAGAAGGAAACGAAATAGACCCATAGTTCCTTTTGATGATCTGCATAGAATCACATTCTGAGTCGATTTATGCATGTCCGTCCGTCTGTCCGTCTGTCCATGTATTTTTGTAAACAAAGTACAGGTCGCATTTATTGCCCGATCCAGATGAAATTTTGCAGAGATCATTTGTTTGGCCCAAGGACGAACCCTATTGAAATTGGAAATAATCGGTCAAAATTTAGATATAGCTCCCATATATATCTCCGTCCGATTTGCCTTTTATTGTGCACCAAACGTGTAATATCAGCCCGAATTGTATGGAATTTGGCCTAAAAATATGTACGCCAAATTTGATCGAAATCGGTTCAGATATAGCTATAGCTCCCATATATATTTTTCATCCGATTTGTTATTTTTGTCCACAGCCGCCGTAATATGCACTCTGTAACAACTATATTTGGGGAAATATTTCAAATACAGCTCAGAAATACCATTGCTAAATTTTATCGAGATCGGTTCAGATTTGGATATAGCTCCCATATATAACTTCGTCCGATTTACCTATTATTGTGCACCAAACGTCTAATATTTGTCCAAATGGGATGAAATTTGGCACTTACGACCGAATTGAGTCTAGAAGCTAGTACGTCAAATTTGATCGAAATCGGTTCAGATATAGCTATAGCTTCCATATATATGATTCATCCGATTTGTTATATTTGTTACTCACAACCGTAATATGCACTCCGTAACAACGATATTCAGGGAAATATATCAAATACAGCTCAGAAATATCTTTGGCAAATTTTATCGAGATCGGTTCCGATTTGGATATACCTCCCATATATATTTTTATCCGATTTCAAATTAATTGTGCACCAAATGGGCAATACAATTCCGAATTTAAAAGATACAAATGCTTCGGCATATTTAGTCCTTTGAACTTTAAATTATAATTATTATCATAGCGTGTATGATTGAATTCTCCCATAAAAACTTTTAATTGTTATGTGAAGCTCTACTTAATTAGCAAAGTGGTGTAGGGTATCATAAAGTCGGCCCCGCCCGACTTGAAGACTTTCTTTACTGGTTTTATTATGTTTTTCAAGGACTTAAAGACGTGGATTTTTAAAAAAAAAACATTTTTTAAGGCTTTATAAACGTGGATTTAAAAACTACTGTTTTCAAAATATATCCGCATATCTTGCCATTTTCTTAGTACGTGCTTAAAAAAAAAATATTTTTCAAGGATTTTTTTAAAAATATTTTTCTAAAAAATATGGTTTTTAAAAAATATTTTTTTTTTATTTTTTAAAGTCATCTAAATCTAATTTTTTAAATAAAAAAATTTAAAGAGGATCATCTAAGATCAGATTATAAGAAAATAATTTTCGAAAAAGCATCTGAATGTGGTTTTTATTATTATTTGGAGAATTTTTCAAGGACCTACTGCAAATATACAAATTTTCCAGAAACCATCTGAATATGCATGTAATAAAATTTTCAATTATTATTTTATTTTATTTTTCAGATGTGGAAAGACTACCTTAAAATGGGGCTTTAAAAAAGAACACGTAAGAAAAGGTTATAATCGTGTGGGGCCGACCACTTGATACCCTACAGCAATATAATATATTTTGAAATAATGGCCTACAGTAGTGCAAAATAATACCGACTTCACGTTTATTGTGCCAAAAAGTGTAATATCAGATGGAATTAGAATAAATAAATGTATAAAATCAGTTTAGTCCGCCAGATTTGATCGAAATCGATAAAGGAAGGATATGTTTCCATAAATTAGTTCCTTTCGGCTTTAAATTATATTTTACGGAAAACACCCTAATTTTGAATTTTTAAAGAAAAAATTTTTTTTTCAAGGAATAATTATTTTTTTTTTTTTTTTAAAAAAAGAACCATTCAAATGGTTAAATATTTTTATAAATTATGCTTTTACAAGGAACTTCTGTTTTTTTTAATACTTTATAAACATCAGTTTTTTCGGTTTTTTTTTCAAATATTTTATTTTAAGGATAATATAAATGTGAACAAAGGAAAGCGTATAATTTTACAAGAATATTCTTAATGACCATCTATAAAAGGCAATTTTATTAGAAATATGTTTTTAACGGGCATTCAGGAAACTTGAATTTTTATACCCTCCACCTTGAAGAGGAGGGTATATTAACTTTGTCATTCCGTTTGTAACATCCTTAAATATTCGTCGTAGACCCCATAAAGTATATATATTCACAATCAGCATAAAATTCTAAGTCGATTTAACGATGTCCGCCTGCCTGTCCGTCTGTCTGTCTGTTGAAATCACGATACAGCCCACATTATTTGACGTAGAGCGTCAACATTTAGCAGAATAATTTGTATTGTGTTTAGGATGGTTGGAATTTAAAATGAGATATATCGGTCCACGTTTTGGTATAGTCCCCATTTAACGGTATCTCACGATATTCGGTATTTTGATGATTTTTGTCACATTTCTTCACGGATTTATCTGAAAATTGGTATTTGTAGGTCATAATGGGTCCTTGGTCGTGCGGCGAAACATTGTATGTATAGGTCCACTCTTTGTTATAGCCCCTATATAGCGATACTTCCCGATATTCGGTATTTTGATGATTTTTGCCACATTTTTTCACGGATTTGTCTGAAAATTGGTATTTGTGGGTGATAATTGTTTCTAGTGTTTCCATTACCCTAAGGTGGAGGTTATTAAAATGTTTTTATAAATTTTTTTTTTAATTGTTCTTCATACATGTCTCTAAAAGCGGACTTTTCAAAAATAAAAAAAAACACCGAAGTTTGAATTTTTTAATTCCAATTTTTCAAAAAACATCTACAGTAGATTATTTGTTTTTAAGTCAATGAATATGAATTAAAAGAATTAATTTTTAACGACCATCTAAAAGTGAATTATTTAAAAAATATTTTCCAAAAATAATCCAGGCGTAGATTTTTTTAAGAAAAACTTTTTTATTTTTTACTAATTTTTTTTACAAACTTTAGATCATCATAATCTGTATCGAGGGTTAAAATAGTTGTGTAGGACATTAGATGCATTTGTTTTTTTTTTTTTTTTTTTTGAAATATGTTTCAAACTCAATTTAAATGTGTTTTTTTTTTTTCCAAAAAGTTTCAAAGGTCATCTAAGCATAGATTTTTTAAAATATTTTTCAAAGACCTTCTAAACGCGGTTTATTCAAAATTTGTTTTCTAAAGACCCCAAAAAAACGAGTATTTTCCATAAATCCATAAATATGTTTAACGACCCTCCAGGAAACGTGAATTTATAAAAAATACCGATTATCCAAAAAAATTAATAATTATTAACAACTATTTTAAAATAGAGAATTTTAAGAAATGTTTAACGATCATAAAGAAAAAATAACCATTTTTAATAAATTTTTATTAGCATCCAATAATAAATATGAATTTTTAAAGGCATATTTTTAACGGCCATCCAGAGACACAAACGTAATTAAAAAAGAATGACAGCTTCAATTGTTCTCAAAAAAAAAAAAAAAAAATGAGAGTAAAACCAAAATTAAATCCATTTGATTTCCAAATAGAACAATCAAAATGCCAAAATAATTTTTTCGAATTTTATGATGGACAGATATTTTTGCCTAGCCATTCGAACGAAATGCTATATTATTTCAAGAGTATGTGAAATATGTTCACATCTTTCGTTTTGTACATGTCTCGACGGCAAAGTGTCCATTTGACCTCACACACATCCTTGCTGATGTGTGAGCTATGAACTACACTCTATGTAAACCAATACAATCACGAAAAATTATTTTTAAAAAAATTCACAAAAAATAGGAATGGTAACGAAGTAATACCACCAGCAGACCATAGCATAGCAAAAAATAACATAAAATGATACATGTCTGATAGATATCCTGCAGACATGTAAATTATGCATGTTGCCGGGGTTGTGGGTATTTTGGTGATGTTGTTCGTCCTGAAGTTCATCCTGTTACTTTGATACTGTTGTGTTGTGATGCCCTTTTCTGTTTGATGTCATTTCTGGTCATACATCATTGTCTTTCACAAAAAAAAAAGAAAAGTTTTTATTATGTCCTTTTTCCTTTTGGGTGTTTAGTTATTGTTACAGATCTTCTATTAACTAAATTTTGGGTATTGTGAAAATGTGTGAAAGATTTTTAAAAATCTTATAGTAATATGTGTGGCTGTGTAGTTGTTGTCAATGGGATGTGGTGAAATATTTAAATTTGATATTTAAGGTCATTTAAATTTTATTTTGTTTGAGAAAATTCTGCCTTTAAAAACAAAGGATTGAAATGCACTAAAAATTCGAAAAAATCAATAATATAGGAGTTATGGCCAAAATAAATAAATTTAAAATATTTTTTTTAATAATTAAGACTACATCGGTTCATAAGGTATTAAAAACAGTACCCCTTCACAATTTTAAGAAAAAATTACCCAAAACGGTCTCCGCTTTTATTTTAATTTTGTGGTATTTTTGGAGAAATGATTTTCTTCTGTACCTGCAATAAGAAGAAGAGAAAAAAAAATATTTTTTAGTAAAAAATGACATATAAAAAGAAGCAATAGAAACAAATAAAAAGGCAGTAAGTTCGGCTGAGACGAACTTTGTATACCCTCCACCATTTGGTACAAATTTGGCAATTTTCAAAAAATCCAAATCCATAAAAAATTTTTTTAAAATCTTAAAAATCCCGAATGTAGAATGTTAAGGTCTATACAACGACGTGGATCTGCATACGCAACTTTTGTCACAAGCCTGCACAGACAATTTTCTGGCATAGGATGTATTATCCATTACCAACTTTAAATACCAAATTTGAAACAATTCCGGTAAATAAGGTCGCTAAAATCATCAAAATACCGAATATTGGGGGTTCCGTTATATGGGGACTATACGAAGACGTGGGGGGTAATAAAAGGACCTGTCCAGACAATTTTCTGTCATAGGCTGTAGTATCCATTACGAACTTCAAATGCGAAATTTGAAATAGTTCCGGTAAATAATGTCGCTAAAATCATCAAAATACCGAATATCGGGGGTACCGTTATATGGGGACTCTACGAAGACGTGGACCTGCGCGGACAATTCCTGTCCAGGCTGTAGTATCCATTACGAACTTCAAATAGTAAATTTGAAATTGTTCCAGTAAAAAATGTGGCTAAAATCATCAAAATACCGAATATCGGGAGGTACCATTATATGGGGACTATACGAAGACGAGGACCTGCACGGACAATTCTCTGTCACAGGCTGTAATATCCATTACAGACTTCAAATGAGAAATTTGAAACAATTCCGGTAAATAATGTCGCTAAAATGATCAAAATACCGAATATCCGGAGGTACCGTTATACGGGGGCTATACGAAGACGTGGACCGGCACAGACAATTTTCTGTCATAGGCTGTAGTATTCATTACGAACTTCAAATACTAAATTTGAAACAAGTAAAAAAACATTAAGTTCGGCCGGGCCAAACTTTTAATACCCTCCACCTTAGGGTAATAGAAACATTAGAAGAAATGTGGCAAAAACCATTATAATGCCGATTATGGGGAGGTACCGTTATATGGGGGCTATACCAAAACGTGGACCTATAATTACAATGTTTCGCCACCGGAGCTGGAACCCATTATGACCAACAAATACCGATTTTCAGACAAATCCGTGAAAAAATGTGGTAAAAAAAATTAAAATACTAAATATCGGGAGGTACCTTTATATGGGGGCTATACCACAACGTGGACCTATACATGCAATGTTTTGCCACACGCTCAGGGACCCGCTATGACCTACAAATACCAATTTTAAGACAAATCTGTGAAAAAATGTCGCATAAATCATCAAAATACCGAATATCGGGAGGTACCGTTATATGGGGACTATACCAAATTATGGACCCATACATGCAATGTTCCGCCACCGGAGCTGGAACCCATTATGACCCACAAATACCAATTTTTAGACAAATCAGTGAAAAAATGTGGCAAAAACCATCAAAATACCGAATATCGGGAGGTACCGTTATATGGGGGCTATATCAAATCATGGACCCATGCATGCAATGTTTCGCCACCGAAGCTGGAACCAATTATGACCAACAAATACCAATTTTCGAACAAATCCCTGAAAAAATGTGGCAAAAATCATCAAATTACCGAATATCGGGAGGTACCGTTATATGGGGGCTATACCAAAACGTGGACCTATAATTACAATGTTTCGCCACCGGAGCTGGAACCCATTATGACCAACAAATACCGATTTTCAGACAAATCCGTGAAAAAATGTGGTAAAAAAAATTAAAATACTAAATATCGGGAGGTACCTTTATATGGGGGCTATACCACAACGTGGACCTATACATGCAATGTTTTGCCACACGCTCAGGGACCCGCTATGACCTACAAATACCAATTTTAAGACAAATCTGTGAAAAAATGTCGCATAAATCATCAAAATACCGAATATAGGGGGTACCGTTATATGGGGACTATACCAAATTATGGACCCATACATGCAATGTTCCGCCACCGGAGCTGGAAACCATTATGACCCACAAATACCAATTTTTAGACAAATCGTTGAAAAAATGTGGTAAAAAAAAACTAAAATACTAAATATCGGGAGGTACCTTTATATTGGGGCTATACCACAACGTGGACCTATACATGCAATGTTTTGCCACACGCTCAGGGACCCGCTATGACCTACAAATACCAATTTTAAGACAAATCCGTGAAAAAATGTGGCATAAATCATCAAAATACCGAATATCGGGAGGTACCGTTATATGGGGACTATACCAGAACGTGGACCGATATATCTCATTTTCAATACCAACCATCCTAGACACAATGCAAATAGCTCTGCTAAATTTTGGAGCTCTACGTCAAATAATGTGGACTGTATCGTGATTTCAACAGACAGATAGACAGACAGACGGACAGACAGACAGACAGACGGACAGACAGACAGACGGACATCGTTAAATCGAGTTAGAATTTTATGCTGATTATGAATATATATACTTTATGGGGTCTAAAACGAATATTTAGGGATGTTACAAACGGAATGACAAAGTTAATATACCCTCCTTTCCAAGGTGGAGGGTATAATAATTCCGGTAAATAATGTGGCTATAATCCTCAAAATACCGAATATCGGAGGGTACCGTTATATGGGGGCTATACGAAGACGTGGACCTACATGGCCCATTTTCTATTTTATGCTGTAGTATCTATTACGAACTTCAAATACTAAATTTAAAATAGTTCCGGTAAATAATGTCCCTAAAAACATCAAAATACCGAATATTGGGAGGTACCGTTATATGGGGGCTATACGAAAACGTGGACCTATATAACCCATTTTCAATACCAAAAGTCCTGCAGACATAATACGCATTTGCGTAAAATTTTATCAACCTACCTCATTTCGTTCGGAAGCTAGAGTGATTTCCACAGACGGATAGACGGTCGGACATTGCTAAATCGACATAGAATTTTATGCTGATCAAGAATATATATACGTTGTGGGGTCTAAAATGTATATTTCGAGGTGTTAATATACCCTCCATACTATGGTGGAGGGTATAAAATTAAATATCGACAGTAGCAATGAGAAAAATACTTATTTGAATAAGGTATAATATTATGCTTAAATTTGTATACCCCACCATACGGAGTATGGAGGGTATATAAGGATGGCCACTTCGTTTGTAACTCAGCAAAATAATAATTCTAGACCTATAAATATTCTTGGTCAGCTTAAAATTCTAAGACGGTATAGCCCTGTCTGTACATCCGTCTGTCCGTGTAACCGTCCGTTGTAATCACGCTACAGTTAAAACGAGTTAAGATAGGAAGCTAAAAATTTGCACACATAAATCTTCAGTCTGCAGGTCAAGTTTGAAGATGGGCTATATCGCTCCAGGACATTGTTTGGCCCCCAAATAACCCCCTGATATTCGGTATTTGCTGCTTTCAGACACATTTTTAAATGAAATTGTCTGAAATCCTACACAAGAAGTTCTTTCGGAGTAACTTACACCCTGAAGGAGAATTGTCTATATAGGTATACGATATGGTATAGCCCCCCTACAACGCTAACCCGCGCTATTCGGTATTTTCAAGTTTGTTTCCAAATATTTCAATGCAATTGTCTGAAAATCTACACAAGGAATTCCTTCCGAATACTTTACCCCCTGGAAGAGAATAGTCAATTTAGGTCGACGTTTTAATATAGCAGCCATATAACAGTACCCTGAAATTCGTCTTCTCATGATTTTAGCGACATTATTCAACCGCATTGCTTCAAAAAGTCCCTTCCAAATATTAAAGGGTATAAAAGTTCGGCCCGGCCGAACTTAACAAGTGGCTATCGTTTGAGCACTCCAGCATTTAAATGTGAATAAATCTTTTGTGTCTTGTGTACCAATCGTTCGTTGCCGCGATACTGGTAGCGTAGCCCGACGTCAAGGAAGTGGACGGAAGAAAACAGCAACATCAGCGGAAATGGTTCGAAAAGTAAAGAAGCGACGTGATCGAAACCCGCGTCGCAGTGGCCGAAAAATGGCTAGTGAGCTGTACATATCGCAAGGTTCCATTCGGCAAATATTGAAAAATGAGCTCGGGGTAAAGCCATTGAAATTCCAAACAGTGCAGAACACCGCAACTGAAAGAAAATAGACTCAAAAGAGCTAAAGAGTTGCTTCGCTTGGCCGAAAGTGGTGAACTGCCGAATTTGGGTTTTTCCGATGAGAAAACATTCGTTGGCCAGCAGTTTTTAAACAAACAGAAGGAGCGGGTTGGCCACCGGAACTCAAGCACTGGCCATGGTGATGGTGTGGGCCGCCATAACAACCAATGGTCGCTCTCCGCTTGTATTAATCGACCGTGGCATCAGAATAAATGCCGAATATTTTCACGAAAATATTCTGGAGGATGTATTAAAGCATTGGGCACGCAAACATTTTTGGCCGCAGACCGTGGACATTCCAACAGGACTCAGCACGCGCTACCCTAGAATGGTTACGAAATGTAGTTCCCTGCTTCATTTCCAGCGCACAGTGGCCACCAAAATCTCCGAATAACAATTCGTTGGACTTTGGTGTCTGGAGTATTTTCGAAAGCAAGGTTGGCACTGTAAAATACCAAAGTGCCGATCACCTCAAGCAAGCGCTTCGCCGGGAATGGCCCAAAATACTGCAGAGCAACATTCGGACAGCGAGTGACGGTTTCATTGGCCGTTTGAAGGCCATAATTCCTGCCAAAGATGACCAATTCGAACAAATCTAAGCATATTCTAAAATTCGATTTTATTTCCGACAATTTTTGCTTTTATTCAATTAATTTAAAGAAAAAATTAAAAATTATGGCATTTGACTTTGTTGCAGTTTTTTTTTTATCTCACCCTCTTTTGCACAGAAAGAGAAATGATAATCCGATTTTGCCACAACTTTGAAAATCATAATATTTACGTCAGTGCTAGGTCAGGTGCGAAAATGGGCAATATGGGTCCACTCTATCAAGTACCTCCCCCACAAAGGGTCTACATCTTGAATGACCAAAACGATCATAATATCCGAAATAAGCATCCGTTTCTCTTCATATTTCACACATCCCATTATTTCTACTAACACAAGAGCTGTCATAGATATGGGATATATCGGCTCACTCCTTTTGATACCTCCCCACAAAAAAATAAATAAATAAATAAATAAAATATTGAATATTCATGAAGCCCATAAAATGCTGTCTGTTATAAGGATGGTACAGATCGGACCATGCCGTCTGGCACCTTCCCCACACAGGGTTCAAGATTTTGAAAAACTGAACTCTCAAAGAAAGCGAAATAAGCATCCAACTCTCTTCACATGTTACACATCGAATAGTGGATGAGGGTGTACATCTGTCGGCAAAACCGACCGGTATTTTTATACCCTACACCACAAGGTGCTCAGGTATTATGTCTTTGTGCATTTGTTTGTAACAGGCAAAAGGAAACGAGATAGACCCATAGTTCCTTTTGATGATCTGCATAGAATCACATTCTGAGTCGATTTATGCATGTCCGTCCGTCCGTCTGTCCGTCTGTCCATGTATTTTTGTAAACAAAGTACAGGTCGCATTTATTGCCCGATCCAGATGAAATTTTGCACAGATCATTTGTTCGGCCCAAGAACGAACCCTATTGAAATTGGAGATAATCGGTCAAAATTTAGATATAGCTCCCATATATATCTTCGTCCGATTTGCCTTTTATTGTGCACCAATCGTTTAATATCAGTCCGAATAGTATGGAATTTTGCACAAATCATTTGTTTGGCCCAAGGACGAATCCTATTGAAACTGGAGATAATCGGTCAAAATTTAGATATAGCTCCCATATATATCTTCGTCCGATTTGCCTTTTATTGTGCACCAAACGTGTAAAATCAGTCCGAATAGTATGGAATTTCGCATGTACGATCAGATTGGACCTCGAAATAAGTATGCCAAATTTCATCGAAATCGGTTCAGATATAGCTATAGCTCCCATATATATTGTTCATCCGATTTGTTATTTTTGTCCTCCGCAGCCGTAATATGCACTCTGTAACAACAATATTTAGAGAAATTTATCAAATACAGCTCAGAAATACATTTGCTAATTTTTTTCGAGATCGGTTCAGATTTGGATATAGCTCCCACATATAACTTCGTCCGATTTACATTGGATTGTGCACCAAACGTCTAATATTTGCCCAAATTGGATGAAATTTGGCACTTACGACCGAATTGAGTCTAGAAGCTAGTATGTCAAATTTAGTGAAGATCGGTTCAGATATAGCTATAGCTCCCATATATACTGTTCATCCGATTTGTCATATTTGTTACCCACAGCCGTAATATGCACTCCGTAACAACGATATTCAGGGAAATATATCAAATAGAGCTCAGAAATATCTTTGCCAAATTTTATCGATATCGGTTCCGATTTGGATATAGCTCCCATATATATTTTTATCCAATTTCAGATTAATTGTGCACCAAATGGGCAATACAACTCCGAATTTAAAAGATACAAATGCTTCGGCATATTTAGTTCTTTGAACATTAAATTATAATAATAATCATAGCGTGTATGATTGAATTCTCCCATAAAAACTTTTAATTGTTATGCGCAGCTCAACTAAATTAGCAAAGTGGTGTAGGGTATCATAAAGTCGGCCCCGCCCGACTTTAAGATTTTCTTTACTGGTTTTTATTTATTTATTTAATATATTTTTTTTGGCAAGAAGGACATGCATCCAGGGCGATAAAATATTAGCAGACGACAACTCTGGCATCCAGTGGTATGGTGGGAGGCAAGAAACTACAAAATCTGAAACAAAATCTTGAGTATCCTTTATCCTCAATTTGAAGTGGTCAGTACCAGAATTACCTGGCCAATATTTTTATATTCTTAATCACCTGAATTCTACCCAGAGATGGTATTTTTTCTCGTATTGGGAGTCATCCAGGATTCCGTTAAAATTTCAATTATCGTAGGATATCCATTGTTATTCGATTGAAAGTTGCCCATTTTCTAAATACTTCTAATGAGGGTTTTGAAATAAAATTTTCCCACACTTGAAGGTAATTTTACGACAATATTGAACTCCAAATTGCCACGAAATAAATTTCCATTAAAATTCTTATCGTTTTTATAGTTTCGATAAGATTTTCCGAAAAATTTAATAAAAAGAGCATACCATCAACCATACAAGAAGGGAGAAAATATTAAACAACACTGAAGGGACAAAAACAGTGGCACTAATAAAACGAAGAAAAAAACAACAACAATGAGCAATAACAACAAATACGAAATTCCCAAACATTAATAACAAAATAGCAACGCAGCTTGGCAATTTAAAAACTAAAACACGCACCAATTTAATTTGTCAACAAACAGCAGCAGGAGCAGCAGCATGGACATCCTTGTGCTGTCCATACGGCCAGTGTTATCTACCTACCCTCCCACATTTCCACCCCCTCTCCACTCTTTGCTGGATAGTTGAAAAATAAACACTCACATAAAATTGAACACAAACACTGGAAATCGGAGAGGAAGCGAAACAGACGAAGCATAAGTGTCAGCATTTTGTTCATAACAACATTGAATCATTCCAATAGCTTGGCCAAATGACACCCCTACCCCCACCTCGTTCTCAGGGAACTATGCCAGGTCAAAAAATTATGAGACAGCTACTTGAAAACAACTTTAACTCGATTTCACACCAATCCCACGCACAACTACACGCATGCATGACTGGGAACATTTATTGGCTGGGAAGAGACGAGCCAACGGGAGATACCAGGGATGATGAAACAGTGGTTTGGAGAAGAAGGCGGATTTCTATGAGCCAGCTTTGAAGGTGGCCTCTCTATAGGCTAGCTATAGGTGGGCTCTATAGGCCAGCAATAGGTGGGCTCTATAGGCTAGCTATAGGTGGCCTCCCTATAGGCCAGCTATAGGTGGCCTCTCTATAGGCCAGCTATAGGTGGCCTCTCTATAGGCCAGCTATAGGCGGCCTCTCTATAGGCCAGCTATAGGCGGCCTCTCTATAGGCCAGCTATAGGCGGCCTCTCTATAGGCCAGCTATAGGCGGCCTCTCTATAGGCCAGTTGAAGGTGGCCTCTCTATAGGCCAGCTGAAGGTGGCCTCTCTATAGGCCAGCTGAAGGTGGCCTCACTATAGGCCAGCTGAAGGTGGCCTCACTATAGGCCAGCTGAAGGTGGCCTCACTATAGGCCAGCTGAAGGTGGCCTCACTATAGGCCAGCTGAAGGTGGCCTCTCTATAGGCCAGCTGAAGGTGGCCTCTCTATAGGCCAGCTGAAGGTGGCCTCTCTATAGGCCAGCTGAAGGTGGCCTCTCTATAGGCCAGCTGAAGGTGGCCTCTCTATAGGCCAGCTGAAGGTGGCCTCTATTCATCAGCTGAAAGTGGCTTCTATTCAACAGCTGAAAGTGGCCTCTATATACCACCAGAAAGCGGCCTCCATAAGCTAGATTTGAAGATGGCCTCTGTATGCCAGTTGAAGGTGGCCTCTATAGGCCAGCCGAAGGCGGCCTCCATAGGCCAGATTTAAAAGTGGCCTCTATATGTTAGATTTGAAAGTGGCCTCTATAGGCCAGCTTAAGGTGGCCTCTCTATAGGCTCCTCTAGTCCACCGGAAGGGGCAACTATTGGACACCAGATGGCCGTCTCTATGGGTCATCAGAAAGCGGTCTCTATATCATACCATCTGGCCTCTATAGACCACCAGAGATGGCCTCTATGGAGCACCAGAAGGCTCCCCCATATTTCAACAAAAACCGTCCTCTATAGGCCACCAGAATGCAGCTAGGAAGCATTTATGGGCAAGTCGAAGAGAACATTTATAGGCGATCTGGAGCAAGCCTTTTATCGAGGCGAGCTGGAGCAAGCGTTTTATAAAGGCGAGCTGGAGGAAGCCTTTTATAGAGGCGAGTCGGAGCCAGCCTTTTATAAAGGCTAGCTGGAGCAAGCCTTTTATGGAGGCGAGCTAGAGCAAGCCTTTTATGGAGGCGAGCTAGAGCAAGCCTTCTATGGAGGCGAGCTAGAGCAAGCCTTCTATGGAGGCGAGCTGGAGCAAGCCTTCTATGGAGGCGAGCTGGAGCAAGCCTTCTATGGAGGCGAGCTGGAGCAAGCCTTCTATGGAGGCGAGCTGGAGCAAGCCTTCTATGGAGGCGAGCTGGAGCAAGCCTTCTATGGAGGCGAGCTGGAGCAAGCCTTCTATGGAGGCGAGCTGGAGCAAGCCCTCTATGGAGGCGAGCTGGAGAAAGCCTTCTATGGAGGCAGGCTGGAGCAGGCCTCCTATGGAGGCGAGCTGGAGCAAGCCTTCTATGAAAGCGAGCTGGAGCAAGCCTCCTATGGAGGCGAGCTGTAGGTAGCCTTTTGTAAAGGCGAGCTGGTGCAAGCCTTTCATAGATGAGTCAAAGAGAGCCATAGGCGAGTCATAGAGAGCCTTGATAGACGAGTCGAAGAGAGCCTTGAGAGGCGAGACAGAGAGAGCCTTGATAGGTGAGTCGAAGAGAGCCAGGATAGGTAAGTCGAAGAGAGCCTTGATTGGCGAGTCGAAAAGAGCTTTGAAAGACGAGTTTAAGAAAACCTTGATAGGCGAGTCGAACTTAGTCTTGAATTTGGAGAGACCCCTGAGAGGCGAGTCGGAGAGAGCCTTTTTAGACGAGCCGTTTGCGTCCGCTCTCTACGGTCTCCGACGAAGGTAGTGCCGAGGAGATACCCATGGTGTGAATCAGTATCGGTGAATAACTGGGCCCGAGAAGTTGAAGTTGGACGTATGAAACTTATACAGAGCTTTTATAAAGGGTCGGAGCGAGTATACAGGCAAGCTAGAGCTAGTTGAATAGGGCCTTGATACACGAGGCGAAGAGGGCCTTGGTAGGCAAGTCAGGGAGAGTCTTGATAGGCGAGCCGAAGAGAGCCCAAAGGGCTTGGCGAGGATAGCCTTGATTTGGCAGTCGAAGAGAGTCTTGATAGGCGAGCCGAAGAGTGTATTTATATGTGAGCAGAAGGGAGCCTTTATACTAACCCGTTACGGTCTCCGACGAGGGTGGTGTCGAGGAGCGCTGGAGGGAGTTTTTATAGACGAGTCGAAGAGAGCATTGATTGGAAAGTCGGAAAGAGCCTTGTTGAAGGAAAGCTTAATAGGCGAAAAAGGCAAAGTGAGAACCTTGATTGGCGAGTCTAAGAGAGTATTTATAGGCAAGTCGAAGAGAGCCTTTGTAAAAGCCCGTTGGCATCTGCACTCTATGGTCTCCGCCAAGGGAAGTTCCGAAACTTCAATCAACATCCGAGATTCACTGGACTTCGGGTGTTGAGATGGAACATATCAAATTTATACATAATCTTTATTGCGGGTCGGAACGAATTTTTACAGGCGACCTATGAGTAGCCTTTATCGGCGAAAGACAGAGGCTTGAGTGAGTTTTTACAGAAGAACTTCATAGTGAGGCAGAGGGTATATTTATATATGAGGAAAGGTGAGACTTCATAGGTGAGTCGAAGATAGCTTTTATAGGCCGGCCGAAGGTATTCTTTACAACCGATTTAAAGAGGACTCTTCATGGGAGAGTTTAATGAAAACCGATTTAAAGGGAATCTTCATGGGAGAATTTATTGAAAATCTAAAGGTATTTTCCAGATACTTTTTTCCCTCTCCATCCCACTGTTCCCCCACCCCTCTTCCATGCGTAAGTGTTTTACAACATTGATTGCATTTATTTTTCAACAGCTTTAAGATGTGCTCTTCACGCTCATCGATGGCAAGAGAAAAAAATCAATAGTTTATATATTTTTTTAATATTGACAAGTAACTCAAAAAAAAAAAAAAAAAAAAGCAGAAAACGGTACCGATTCCCAAACACTGGCCTTACAGCGAAAACGAATCATGATTTCTTGGTACTCCACAGAAAACCAAGCAAAGACAGCAACGAGAGCTTCACCCGGGCCAGCAAAAGATGACTGTTTGTGTCACTTAGCCAAGCAAACATCAGTAGACGTCGTCGTGGTGGCTGGTAATCAACGACAGCATCAGCACCCACTTTGGTAATCACCATTACCGTCAACAACATCCAACACCCATGGACATCAATGGATGGCAGTAGGAACACCAACAACAGTAGGAACACATTTCACAACTGCTGAATTCATGATGACCATGGCATGGTGTTGGCGGGTTGATGGTGTCAACGATTTACCCCTCCCAACCCGCTTTAATAGCTGTGGGTGTGGATGTGAACTCTTCTTTACCACTGTTTTGGATTGCTAGCTGTTGTGGATGATTTTTTTCGTTTTTTGTGATCTCTTGGTAGCCTGCCTTGACGTTTGTCATCGATGTCGCCAAACTCGTTAAAACGGGTCACGTTCTCTGTTTATCTTTCGAGTACGATTTTAATAGAGCCAATACATAAAACGAGTAAAAGTGTCAATTTTTTCCCATTCGTTCAGACGTTCGTTTGTTGCCACTGACAAACACACACACTCGAACGCATGACGGTGATACACCCACAAGCCAATACAAAACACACATTCATTGATTTGTACATATCCTTGAATAGCAGTTAAAGGAAGTACCATCATGGCCAGCAGGAACAAAAAAATTACGTTTTTGATTCAAGAGCAATAGAATGAAAATAAAATGAAATTAAATTGGAAGATTTTGTCGAAATTTCGAAAAAAAGGAAAGCTTAGGGGTGGATTTTTGGAGAAGTCTCCAAGGGCGATCTGAAAAAGGTCTCTATGGACTACCATAAATAAGTTGTTATGGAAGAGCTTAACCTTGATAGGCGAGAGAGCCGTAGATAGACTTAATAGGAGAGTCGTAGAGAGCCTCGATACGAGAGTCGTAGAGAGCCTTTATTTATTGGATTTTCTAAAAATATTATTTCATGGCCTAACTATAAACGTGGATTTTTTAAAAATATTTTTTCATGGCCTAACTATAAACGTGGATTTTTTAAAAATATTTTTTCATGGACCATCAACAAACGTGGATTTTTTAAAAATATTTTTCCATGGACCATCAACAAACGTGGATTTTTTAAAAATATTTTTTCATGGACCATCAACAAATGTGGATTTTTAAAAAATATTTTTTCATGGACCATCAACAAACGTGGATTTTTTAAAAATATTTTTTCATGGACCATCAACAAATGTGGATTTTTTAAAAATATTTTTTCATGGCCTAACTATAAACGTGGATTTTTTAAAAATATTTTTTCATGGCCTAACTATAAACGTGGATTTTTTAAAAATATTTTTTCATGGCCTAACTATAAACGTGGATTTTTTAAAAATATTTTTTCATGGCCTAACTATAAACGTGGATTTTTTAAAAATATTTTTTCATGGCCTAACTATAAACGTGGATTTTTTAAAAATATTTTTTCATGGCCTAACTATAAACGTGGATTTTTAAAAATATTTTTTCATGGCCTAACTATAAACGTGGATTTTTTAAAAATATTTTTTCATGGCCTAACTAAAAACGTGGATTTTTTAAAAATATTTTTTCATGGCCTAACTATAAACGTGGATTTTTTAAAAATATTTTTTCATGGCCTAACTATAAACGTGGATTTTTTAAAAATATTTTTTCATGGCCTAACTATAAACGTGGATTTTTTAAAAATATTTTTTCATGGCCTAACTATAAACGTGGATTTTTTAAAAATATTTTTCATGGCCTAACTATAAACGTGGATTTTTAAAAATATTTTTTCATGGCCTAACTATAAACGTGGATTTTTTAAAAATATTTTTTCATGGCCTAACTATAAACGTGGATTTTTTAAAAATATTTTTTCATGGCCTAACTATAAACGTGGATTTTTTAAAAATATTTTTTCATGGCCTAACTATAAACGTGGATTTTTTAAAAATATTTTTTCATGGCCTAACTATAAACGTGGATTTTTTAAAAATATTTTTTCAAATGTGGATTTTTTAAAAATAATTTTTCATGGCCTAAATATAAACGTGGATTTTTTAAAAATATTTTTTCATGGCCTAACTATAAACGTGGATTTTTTAAAAATATTTTTTCAAACGTGGATTTTTTAAAAATATTTTTTCATAGCCTAAATATAAACGTGGATTTTTTAAAAATATTTTTTCATGGCCTAAATATAAACGTGGATTTTTTAAAAATATTTTTCATGGCCTAACTATAAACGTGGATTTTTTAAAAATATTTTTTCATGGCCTAACTATAAACGTGGATTTTTTAAAAATATTTTTTCATGGCCTAACTATTAACGTGGATTTTTTAAAAATATTTTTTCATGGCCTAACTATTAACGTGGATTTTTTAAAAATATTTTTTCATGGCCTAACTATAAACGTGGATTTTTTAAAAATATTTTTTCATGGCCTAACTATAAACGTGGATTTTTTAAAAATATTTTTTCATGGCCTAACTATAAACGTGGATTTTTAAAAATATTTTTTCATGGCCTAACTATAAACGTGGATTTTTTAAAAATATTTTTTCATGGCCTAACTATAAACGTGGATTTTTTAAAAATATTTTTTCATGGCCTAACTATAAACGTGGATTTTTTAAAAATATTTTTTCATGGTCTAACTACAAACGTGGATTTTTTAAAAAATGTGTTTTCAAGGCCTAACTACAAATGTGGATTTTTTAAAAATATTTTTTCATGGCCTAACTACAAACGTGGATTTTTTAAAAAATGTGTTTTCAAGGCCTAACTACAAATGTGGATTTTTAAAAATATTTTTTCATGGCCTAACTATAAACGTGGATTTTTTGAAAATATTTTTTCATGGCCTAACTATAAACGTGGATTTTTTAAAAAATGTGTTTTCAAGGCCTAACTACAAATGTGGATTTTTTAAAAATATTTTTCATGGCCTAACTATAAATGTGGATTACTTAAAAATATTTTTTTAATGGCCTAACTTTAAACGTGGATTTTTTAAAAATATATTTTCATGGCCTAACTATAAACGTGGATTTTTTAAAAATATTTTTTCATGGCCTAACTATAAATGTGGATTTTTTAAAATATTATTTCATGGCCTAACTATAAACGTGGAGTTTTTAAGAATACTTTTTCATGGCCTAACTATAAACGTGGAGTTTTTAAGAATACTTTTTCATGGCCTAACTATAAACCTGGATTTTTTAAAAATATTTTTTCATGGTCTAACTATAAACGTGGATTATTTAAAAATATTTTTTCATGGCCTAACTATAAACGTGGATTTTTTGAAAATATTTTTTTTCATGGGCTAACTATAACCGTGGATTTTTTTGAAAATATTTTTTCATGGCCTAACTATAAACGTGGATTTTTTAAAAATATTTTTTCAAATGTGGATTTTTTAAAAATAATTTTTCATGGCCTAAATATAAACGTGGATTTTTTAAAAATATTTTTCAAATGTGGATTTTTTAAAAATAATTTTTCATGGCCTAACTATAACGTGGATTTTTTAAAAATATTTTTTCATGGCCTAAATATAAACGTGGATTTTTTAAAAATATTTTTTCATGGCCTAACTATAAACGTGGATTTTTTAAAAATATTTTTTCATGGCCTAACTATAAACGTGGATTTTTTAAAAATATTTTTTCATGGCCTAACTATTAACGTGGATTTTTTAAAAATATTTTTTCATGGCCTAACTATTAACGTGGATTTTTTAAAAATATTTTTTCATGGCCTAACTATAAACGTGGATTTTTTAAAAATATTTTTTCATGGCCTAACTATAAACGTGGATTTTTTAAAAATATTTTTTCATGGCCTAACTATAAACGTGGATTTTTAAAAATATTTTTTCATGGCCTAACTATAAACGTGGATTTTTTAAAATATTTTTTCATGGCCTAACTATAAACGTGGATTTTTTAAAAATATTTTTTCATGGCCTAACTATAAACGTGGATTTTTTAAAAATATTTTTTCATGGTCTAACTACAAACGTGGATTTTTTAAAAAATGTGTTTTCAAGGCCTAACTACAAATGTGGATTTTTTAAAAATATTTTTTCATGGCCTAACTACAAACGTGGATTTTTTAAAAAATGTGTTTTCAAGGCCTAACTACAAATGTGGATTTTTTAAAAATATTTTTTCATGGCCTAACTATAAACGTGGATTTTTTGAAAATATTTTTTCATGGCCTAACTATAAACGTGGATTTTTTAAAAAATGTGTTTTCAAGGCCTAACTACAAATGTGGATTTTTTAAAAATATTTTTTCATGGCCTAACTATAAATGTGGATTACTTAAAAATATTTTTTTAATGGCCTAACTTTAAACGTGGATTTTTTAAAAATATATTTTCATGGCCTAACTATAAACGTGGATTTTTTAAAAATATTTTTTCATGGCCTAACTATAAATGTGGATTTTTTAAAAATATTATTTCATGGCCTAACTATAAACGTGGAGTTTTTAAGAATACTTTTTCATGGCCTAACTATAAACGTGGAGTTTTTAAGAATACTTTTTCATGGCCTAACTATAAACCTGGATTTTTTAAAATATTTTTTCATGGTCTAACTATAAACGTGGATTATTTAAAAATATTTTTTCATGGCCTAACTATAAACGTGGATTTTTTGAAAATATTTTTTTTCATGGGCTAACTATAACCGTGGATTTTTTTGAAAATATTTTTTCATGGCCTAACTATAAACGTGGATTTTTTAAAAATATTTTTTCATGGCCTAACTATAAACGTGTATTTTTTAGAAATATTTTTTCATGGCCTAACTATAAACGTGGATTTTTTAAAAATATTTTTTCATGGCCTAACTATAAACGTGGATTTTTTAAAAATATTTTTTTCATGGCCTAACTATAAACGTGGATTTTTTAAAAATATTTTTTCATGGCCTAACTATAAACGTGGATTTTTTAAAAATATTTTTTCATGGCCTAACTACAAACGTGGATTTTTTAAAAAATGTGTTTTCAAGGCCTAACTACAAATGTGGATTTTTTTAAAAATATTTTTTCATGGCTTAACTATAAACGTGGATTTTTTAAAAATATTTTTTCATGGCCTAACTGTAAACGTGGATTTTTTAAAAAATGTGTTTTCAAGGCCTAACTACAAATGTGGATTTTTTAAAAATATTTTTTCATGGCCTAACTATAAATGTGGATTACTTTAAAATATTTTTTTAATGGCCTAACTTTAAACGTGGATTTTTTAAAAATATTTTTTCATGGCCTAACTATAAACGTGGATTTTTTAAAAATATTTTTTCATGGCCTAACTATAAATGTGGATTTTTTAAAAATATTATTTCATGGCCTAACTATAAACGTGGAGTTTTTAAAAATACTTTTTCATGGCCTAACTATAAACCTGGATTTTTTAAAAATATTTTTTCATGGTCTAACTATAAACGTGGATTATTTAAAAATATTTTTTCATGGCCTAACTATAAACGTGGATTTTTTGAAAATATTTTTTTCATGGCCTAACTATAATCGTGGATTTTTTTGAAAATATTTTTTCATGGCCTAACTATAAACGTGGATTTTTTAAAAATATTTTTTCATGGCCTAACTAGAAACGAGGATTTTTTAAAAATATTTTTTCATGGCCTAACTATAAACATGGATTTTTTAAAAATATTTTTTCATGGCCTAACTATAAACATGGATTTTTT
The DNA here is from genome assembly GCF_030504385.1 of Musca domestica. Classification (NCBI taxonomy): domain Eukaryota; kingdom Metazoa; phylum Arthropoda; class Insecta; order Diptera; family Muscidae; genus Musca; species Musca domestica. Next base: position 931,774 of record NW_026712156.1, on the reverse strand, counting down.
AAAACTATTTTTTCATGGCCTAACTATAAACATGCATTTTTTAAAAATATTTTTTCATGGCCTAACTATAAACGTGGATTTTTTAAAAATATTAATCCGATGCTCTTTCCAAATTTAAAATTTTTAACAAAAAAAAGCTTTCAATCCTCTGCGAACACACACAAAAAATTTGACCAAATGCTACCGCCATACGTTATGCTTTATTTAACAATAAATATTTCGCTTGTTTTATTTACTGGCGTCTGGAAAACTTTATTAACCGCTATTTGCTGTTGGCCAACATCGCGGAACAAACCCTCTTTTGTCTTCAAAGGGCTGATGTCGGCAGCCGCCTGGTAGCTGGTGCAACGGCATTTAAACAATATTTTTGTTTTAAATAATTATTTGCTTTACCTTCACGGACAGTATTTGGAATATTTTCTCAATTTTTTAAGCGGAAAAAAGCGGATGACTGATGGCCGATAGTGATGTTGGTGGTGAGGCTCGCTGGTTGGATGGCTGGCTGGCCGCCGCCGTGGTGGTTATTGTCGTCCAGTAACATCTGTTGCGGTTAGGTTATATTCCGCCGATAGAGGTTGAAATCAAATAAAAAACACACACAAAAACAATAAAGCACCATTAAAAAAATAACGAAAATTAAACGGAAAAATTACATAAAAATAAACAACGACGACGGTGGCAATGGCGGCAACAACGTACAATGTTGCATACAAACATATGGATGTATGTATGTATTCTTTAATATTGGCATTTAATTTATTTATGTGACATCTTTTTGTTTTAAACACCCTTTTCCGAATGGTGTTAATGTGAAAAATTATTTTATCGATCGTTTTGTAACGCTTGGCTGAAAGGGGTGAAATCGATATTGTCTCTCCACTCTACGCCTATGTCGCTGAAAAAATATTCTTTAGAAAAATCCACGCCTTGGATGGTCGTTGAAGAAATATTCTTTAAAAAATCCACGCCTTGGATGGTCGTTGAAAAAATATTCTTTAAAAAATCGACGCCTTGGATGGTCGTTGAAAAAATATTCTTTAAAAAATCCACGCCTTGGATGGTCGTTGAAAAAATATTCTTTAAAAAATCCACGCCTTGGATGGTCGTTGAAAAAATATTCTTTAAAAAATCCACGCCTTGAATGGTCCTTTAAAAATATTCTTTAAAAAATCTACGCCTTGACGGTCGTTGAAAAAATATTCTTTAGAAAAATCCACGAATTGGATGGTCGTTGAAAAATATTCTCTAAAAAATCCACGACTAGGATGGTCGTTGAAAAAATATTCTCTAAAAAAATCCACGCCTTGGATGGTCGTTGAAGAAATATTCTTTAAAAAATCCACGCCTTGGATGGTCGTTGAAAAAATATTCTTTAAAAAATCGACGCCTTGGATGGTCGTTGAAAAAATATTCTTTAAAAAATCCACGCCTTGAATGGTCCTTAAAAAATATTCTTTAAAAAATCTACGCCTTGAATGGTCCTTTAAAAATATTCTTTAAAAAATCTACGGCTTGAATGGTCCTTAAAAAATATTCTTTAAAAAATCTACGCCTTGACGGTCGTTGAAAAAATATTCTTTAGAAAAATCCACGAATTGGATGGTCGTTGAAAAATATTCTCTAAAAAATCCACGACTTGGATGGTCGTTGAAAAAATATTCTCTAAAAAAATCCACGCCTTGGATGGTCGTTGAAAAAACAATTCTTTAAAAAATCCACGCCTTGGGTGGTCGTTGAAAAAATATTTTTTTTTTTTAAAAAAATCCACGCCTTGGATGGTCGTTGAAAAAATATTTTTTTTTTAAATCCACGCCTTGGATGGTCGTTGAAAAAATATTTTTTTTTAAAAAATCCACGCCTTGGATGGTCGTTGAAAAAATATTTTTTTTTTTTTTTAAATCCACGCCTTGGACGGTCATTGAAAAAATATTTTTTGAAAAAATCCACGCCTTGGACGGTCATTGAAAAAATATTTTTTGAAAAAATCCACGCCTCGGACGGTCATTGAAAAAATATTTTTTGAAAAAATCCACGCCTCGGACGGTCATTGAAAAAATATTTTGTAAAAAAATCCACGCCTTGGACGGTCATTGAAAAAATATTCTTTAAAAAATCCACGCCTTGGATGTTGGTTGAAAAAATATTCTTTAAAAAATCCACGCCTTGGATGTTGGTTGAAAAAATAGTCTTTAAAAAATCCACGCCTTGGATGGTAGTTGAAAAAATATTCTTTAAAAAATCCACGCCTTGTAGGGTCGTTGGAAAAAATATTCTTAAAAAAATCCACGCCTTGGATGGTCGTTGAAAAAATATTTTTTAAAAAAATCCACGCCTTGGATGGTCGTTGAAAAAATATTCTTTAAAAAATCCACGCCTTGGATGGTCGTTGAAAAAATATTCTTTAAAAAATCCACGCCTTGTAAGGTCGTTAAAAATATATTCTTTAAAAAATCCACGCCTTTGATGGTCGTTGAAAAAAATTCTTTAAAAAATCCACGCCTTGGATGGTCGTTGAAAAAATACTCTTTAAAAAATCCACGCCTTGGATGGTCGTTGAAAAAATATTTTTTTGAAAAATCCATGCCTTGGATGGTCGTTGAAAAAATATTCTTTAGAAAATCCACGCCTTCGATGGTCGTTGAAAAAATATTCTTTAAAAAATCCACGCCTTGGATGGTCGTTGAAAAAAATATTCTTTAAAAAATCCACGCCTTGGATGGTCGTTGAAAAAAATATTCTTTAAAAAATCCACGCCTTGGATGGTCGTTGAAAAATAATATTCTTTAAAAAATTACCGCTTTGGATGGTCGTTGAAAAAAATTGTTTAAAAAAACCACGCCTAGGATGGTCGTTGAAAAAATATTCTTTAAAAAATCCACGCCTTGGATGGTCGTTTAAAAAATATTCTTTAGAAAATCTACGCCCAAAGATAATCTCGAATATGATTTTTAAGTGATTATCAATAAAATCTCCAAATAGAGTACTTGTAATTCCAATTGACCATTCATTACACCTTTTAACAACAAAACGGCTTTTGATTTGTTGTTTTTTATAAACTTTTTTATTGTTGGCAGTCAAGTAGAAAACCTTTATGGCATTTTGTTAAAGTAAACAATTGTTAAATAAAATGAATTTTTAGCCACCAGCATTTTTCATGACCACGAAGAGCACACACACGTACACCTATATCAGCTCAATTGCTGGCCAGCAAACAGAGGGTGAATAAAATTAAAAAAAAGACTTCAGCATGGAGCAAATATCGCGCACTTTGATAAAAACTAAAAAAAACAACGAAAACAAAAATATAAAAATTCACAAAGCAATGAGTTGTTAAACAAACATTAAAAACTTTTGGATGTCTGGTGATAAAAATTTTCCCCCTTTTGCAGGGCAGGACATATGAGAAGGTAGTACACCAACACATACGAATATGTAACTGACCATGTTTTATCTATGAACTTCCAAAAAAAGGATATACAACCTAACGCTCAAATATTGACACAATGAGAAAAATTTGTCCTCCCTTGGCCGAAGCATTAAAGGAGCTCATCAAAAAGAGCAGCAGCGACCACCATCACCAAAAAAGTTAAACAATAAAAAAAATGCTAATTAAAACCCCATCATTGCCCCTCCACCAGCAACCTCAACAGTTGTTCGCTGTCATCGCCTCATTGAAATCAATAATAGTTGGGGATGGGTGATAACAAAAAAACTTTAAACTGCCAAAAGCAAAACGACAACCACACCAACAACCACATTTCGTTTTAATAAACAATTTATATGCAAAATCAAATGACCGTAACGAAATTTGTTTTTTTTTTATATATTTTTATTATTTATTTCTTTGAATAAAAAATTCATGTCAAATGTTTGTCCATTATTTGTCGTTTGTGTTTTGATGAACCTCCTGAATGACAAATGCCATGGCAAGGCCAAAAATAGCCCAGGACACGTGGTCAAATGTGGGATGTTGGAAAAAACAGAAACGTAAACAAAAAAGCCATAAATCTGGTAGATAAATTTCTATTATGACACATTAGGAAATAAAATAAAAAAACAAACAAATTTTATTAGAATAAATGATTTGATGAGGTAGGGGGAGACTCATTTTTATGTGTTTCTTCACCTAGTTGACATTTATGATGGGCATAAATGTCAAGTGACACAAAATAGAATTTTTAGAAAAAATATACTTTAAAAAATCCACGTTTATTTATATCCTTGAAAAAATATTTTTTAAAAAAACCACGTTTATTTATATCCTTGAAAAAAAAATATTTTTTAAAAAAACCACGTTTATTTATATCCTTGAAAAAAAAATATTCTTTAAAAAATCCACGTTTATTTATATCCTTGAAAAAAAAATATTCTTTAAAAATCCACGTTTATTTATATCCTTGAAAAAAAAATATTCTTTAAAAATCCACGTTTATTTATATCCTTGAAAAAAAAAATATTCTTTAAAAAATCCACGTTTATTTATATCCTTGAAAAAATATTCTTTAAAAAATCCACGTTTATTTATATCCTTGAAAAAATATTCTTTAAAAGATCCACGTTTATTTATATCCTTGAAAAAATATTCTTTAAAAAATCCACGTTTATTTATATCCTTGAAAAAATATTCTTTAAAAAATCCACGTTTATTTATATCCTTGAAAAAATATTCTTTAAAAAATCCACGTTTATTTATATCCTTGAAAAAATATTCTTTAAAAAATCCACGTTTATTTATATCCTTGAAAAAATATTCTTTAAAAAATCCACGTTTATTTAATATCCTTGAAAAAATATTCTTTAAAAAATCCATGTTTATTTAATATCCTTGAAAAAATATTCTTTAAAAAATCCACGTTTATTTAATATCCTTGAAAAAATATTCTTTAAAAAATCCACGTTTATTTATATCCTTGAAAAAATATTCTTTAAAAAATCCACGTTTATTTATATCCTTGAAAAAATATTCTTTAAAAAATCCACGTTTATTTAATATCCTTGAAAAAATATTCTTTAAAAAATCCACGTTTATTTATATCTTTGAAAAAATATTTTTTAAAAAATCCACATTTATTTATATCTTTGAAAAAATATTTTTTAAAAAATCCACGTTTATTTATATCCTTGAAAAAAATATTCTTTAAAAAATCCACGTTTATTTATATCCTTGAAAAAAAAATATTCTTTAAAAAATCCACGTTTATTTATATCCTTGAAAAAAATATTCTTTAAAAAATCCACGTTTATTTATATCCTTGAAAAAAATATTCTTTAAAAAATCCACGTTTATTTATATCCTTGAAAAAAATATTCTTTAAAAAATCCACGTTTATTTTTATCCTTGAAAAAATATTCTTTAAAAAATCCACGTTTATTTTTATCCTTGAAAAAATATTCTTTAAAAAATCCACATTTATTGGGTCCTTGAAAAAATATTCTTTAAAAAATCCACGTTTATTTCTATCCTTGAAAAAATATTCTTTAAAAAATCCACGTTTATTTATAGTCCTTGAAAAAGTATTCTTTAAAAAATCCACGTTTATTTCTATCCTTAAAAAAATATTCTCTAAAAAATCCACGTTTATTTCTATCCTTGAAAAAATATTCTTTAAAAAATCCACGTTTATTTCTATCCTTGAAAAAATATTCTTTAAAAAATCCACGTTTATTTATAGTCCTTGAAAAAGTATTCTTTAAAAAATCCACGTTTATTTCTATCCTTGAAAAAATATTCTTTAAAAAATCCACGTTTATTTCTATCCTTGAAAAAATATTCTTTAAAAAATCCACGTTTATTTCTATCCTTGAAAAAATATTCTTTAAAAAATCCACGTTTATTTATAGTCCTTGAAAAAATATTCTTTAAAAAATCCACGTTTATTTATAGTACTTGAAAAAATATTCTTTAAAAAATCCACGTTTATTTATAGTCCTTGAAAAAATATTCTTTAAAAAATCCACGTTTATTTATAGTACTTGAAAAAATATTCTTTAAAAAATCCACGTTTATTTATAGTACTTGAAAAAATATTTTTTGGAAAATCCACGTTTATTTATATCCTTGAAAAAATATTCTTTAAAAAATCCACGTTTATTTATATCCTTGAAAAAATATTCGTTAAAAAATCCACGTTTATTTATATCCTTGAAAAAATATTTTTTAAAAAATCCACGTTTATTTATATCCTTGAAAAAATATTCTTTAAAAAATCCACGTTTATTTATAGTACTTGAAAAAATATTCTTTAAAAAATCCACGTTTATTTATATCCTTGAAAAAATATTCTTTAAAAAATCCACGTTTATTTATGTCCTTGAAAAAATATTTTTTAAAAATCCACGTTTATTTATATCCTTGAAAAAATATTTTTTTTAAAAACCGACGTTTATTTATATCCTTGAAAAAATATTCTTTAAAAAATCCACGTTTATTTATATCCTTGAAAAAATATTCTTTAAAAAATCCACGTTTATTTATATCCTTGAAAAAATATTCTTTAAAAAATCCATTTATTTATATCCTTGAAAAAATATATTTTTAAAAACCGACGTTTATATGGTCCTTGAAAAAATATTCTTTAAAAAATCCACGTTTATTTATATCATTGAAAAAATATTCTTTAAAAAGGCCACGTTTTTTTTGGTCCTTGAATAAAGGCGTGGATTTTTTAAAAAATATATTTTCAATATCCCTACAAAGCGTAGATTTTTTAAAAAATATTTTTCCAAAGAACCTACAAGGCCAGGATTTTTTAAAAAATATTTTTCCAAAGACCCTACAAGGCCAGGATTTTTTAAAAAATATTTTTCCAAAGACCCTACAAGGCCTGGATTTTTTTAAAAATGTTTTAAATTATATTTTCCAAGAACACTTTACGGAATGTTTTTCTGGAAGCTTCTTAAAGAAAATAATCTTCCATTAAACTCAATTAATTTTCTCCTTAAAAAAAGTACATAATTTTCCCACATTAAATTACGCCATACGATACACAGGCCATCAACCCGCCAGTCATTGTCTTCTTGACTGTGTTCATCCCCATCCCCCGAATACCTTGTGGTTTTTATCGTTTTCGGTGACATTCACTAATTTGTTATTGTTTTCATAGTTTAATGATTGTGTTTTGTGTTACTTTTACTAATTGTTATTTTATTGGTAATACAATATCTCGGATCCTCCATCTGTGAAAGGCGAATGAACCGATAGATGGATGGGTGGATGAATGGACGAACGTTCTGGCTGGCAGTCATAGTAAGGCGAGTGAGTGAACAATTCAATTGAAATTGACTTGGAGTTTATTTACCTTAAGTTTGTTTACATGCACGCCAAGAGAAACATACCTTGTCTCGGTATGTAGTGTGGTGTGACATTTACCATATCCAACGGAAAAACAAAAGGACACAGATGCAAACAAACACAGGGGCACACCAGAAACCCCATCTCTACTTCTGTATTCCCCCCATTAGGTTCCTTGCGTTTGACCGGCAAATGTTGTTGTGTCTTTGTATGTGTGGTGCTAGAACGTGTGTTCCTAAAATTGTTTATCTTTCAGTTGAGATGATGAGCCACATGAAGGTCAGGCCTCAACTAATCTTGTGTTTACCTATTTTACATAAACTTATTTATAGATTTTCCCGGAAATAAAAATCTATCTGATTATTGTCGATCTTCACAGAGTGTCAGATATCAAAAGAAACTATTCCATTTGACGTTAAACAGATTTAAATTACAGAGCATGGGAGGATTTTAAAGTTTTCCTAGGGGGAAGGAAGTATATTTGTTACAAGAAATTGTAAAGTTCGGAAGACTTGTAGTGGGAAGCAGAAAATACTGGTTTCGATTTTATTCACAGATCAGGTTTCCAATTAATTGGGGAAAAAATAAAGAAAATGTTAAAGAATATTTTTTCAAGAACCCAAATAAACGTGGATTTTTTAAAGAATATTTTTTCAAGCATATAAATAAACGTGGATTTTTTAAAGAATATTTTTTCAAGGTTATAAATAAACGTGGATTTTTTAAAGAATATTTTTTTCGAGGATATAAATAAACGTGGATTTTTTAAAGAATATTTTTTTCGACGATATAAATAAACGTGGATTTTTTAAAGAATATTTTTTTCGACGATATAAATAAACGTGGATTTTTTAAAGAATATTTTTTTCGACGATATAAATAAACGTGGATTTTTTAAAGAATATTTTTTCAAGGATATAAATAAACGTGGATTTTTTAAAGAATATTTTTTCAAGGATATAAATAAACGTGGATTTTTTAAACAATATTTTTTCAAGGATATAAATAAACGTGGATTTTTTAAACAATATTTTTTCAAGGATATAAATAAACGTGGATTTTTTTAAACAATATTTTTTCAAGGATAAAAATAAACGTGGATTTTTTAAAGAATATTTTTTTAAGGATATAAATAATCGTGGATTTTTTTAAGAATATTTTTTCAAGGATATAAATAAACGTGGATTTTTTTAAGAATATTTTTCAAGGATATAAATAAACGTGGATTTTTTTAAGAATATTTTTTCAAGGATATAAATAAACGTGGATTTTTTTAAGAATATTTTTCAAGGATATAAATAAACGTGGATTTTTTAAAGAATATTTTTTTAAGGATATAAATAATCGTGGATTTTTTTAAGAATATTTTTTCAAGGATATAAATAAACGTGGATTTTTTTAAGAATATTTTTCAAGGATATAAATAAACGTGGATTTTTTTAAGAATATTTTTTCAAGGATATAAATAAACGTGGATTTTTTTAAGAATATTTTTCAAGGATATAAATAAACGTGGATTTTTTAAAGAATATTTTTTCAAGGATTTAAATAAACGTGGATTTTTTAAAGAATATTTTTTCAAGGATTTAAATAAACGTGGATTTTTTAAAGAATATTTTTTCAAGGATTTAAATAAACGTGGATTTTTTAAAGAATATTTTTTCAAGGATTTAAATAAACGTGGATTTTTTAAAGAATATTTTTTCAAGAATATAAATAAATGCGGATTTTTTAAAAAATATTTTTTCAAGGATATACATAAACGTGGGTTTTTAAAAATTATTTTTTTAAGGACCAAATAAATATTTTTTTTATGTTTTATTTTATTTCAAATTTAACTTTGCAAAACAATTAAAATTTCCTTCTTTTGTAAAACATTGTATTATGGCTTGTATCTGCCGACCTCCCCTCAAACAAAATATTGACTTTTCACAAACAGTCGAGGACAGACAAAATTATGATTAATGTGTCTGCAAATCCAAATTTGCCCCTTGGCTACAAAACTACGAAATAGTTGGGCAAATAATGCGACATGTAAAAGTACTGGGAATTATTTGTTTATTGTTGCAAATATTTAGAAAATATTTCAATAAAAGTTGAAAAATATAAAAATTATTTGCAAAGTAGGAAAAAATTTATCTAATCCTACATTCAAGTCCCCATTCCTACAATGAGTTTATTTCCATCCCATTTTCTTTTACCTCCCTAGCTCCTCAATCAATTTTCCAAAACCAAAACACTTGTTCTCTCCTGACCACATTTATTTTCCCACCTCCATGAAAAAAAAACGACATTTTAAAAACCAAAATAAAAGCCAGAAAAACATTCTTTCACCTGGCCTTTGTGTTGATGGCGTTGATGCCCTCGAAATCATTCATTCAAAGGTGAAAAGCTCATTGGTTTTTTGTTTTTTCCTCCATTTTATTTGAGCGTCAGCAAAATAACCAACGGAATCGGCAACAACAGCAGCAGCAGTCAAACAACTTTGGCAACAAAAGCCCTCCTTGTGCTGCTACTCTCATCACCGGCTACAGTGACCAACCAGCCATCCAACTATCTCCGCAAATGGCTGGCACTTGAAATTGTCAATAAATCACTATTTGTCAGTTCGTTTAAAAAAGAAAATTCTTCGGGAATCCAAAAATAAAAAAGAAACCCCAAAAAGACCAAACCTTAACCAAAACACCGATTATTTGAACTGTTACAAAGCCCATTGGACGTTTACCTTTGTCAGGTTGTTTCGTAGGAAAAACATTGTCGCGGATCTTTTTCTCAAGTTAATTTCATTATTTTAATTTATTGAAATGGTGCAGAGGAATTTTACAAATTTTAATAAAGAAGGATTTGGAAGGTCATTGAAAAATATACCTCAATTTTCCCGTTCGGGTTGCTGGATGGACCTTGAAATGTACAAGACCAAAATTCACGTTAAGAAAATACTATTTTTAATAACTAATCCAGGAGATCCCAATATACTCTGGGTGATCCTTAAATATTATTCCAAATTCTTCCGTTACTACATTATCCTGGTAAAATATTATCATAAACTATACAAAGAAAAAATCCTGAAAAATATTTCAAGAATCCAAGTCTTCTAACCAACGAATTGTAGAATTCAGATACTTTTATAAAAAAAATCTTAGCCAATGGAACTCGATGTTTTTTGACTTGTTTCAAAAGGGAGTGTAGTTTAAGTTGTGTAGCACTAAGCGCCATCCTGCTGAGACAAAATGTTCCCAAAATTTTTTTCTGTTTTGGGAAAACTTGGATTTTTAAAAAAATATTTTTTAAGGACATTTAGACCATCAAACGAGCATTTCTTAAGGAATATTTTTCAAATATCTTACGTCCATCAAACGTGCGAGAATATATTTTACCATCAAACGTGTTTTTAAGGATATATTAAGGAGATCTTTTAGACCATCAAACATTGATTTGTTCAGGATATTACCTTTTGCCCATCAAACTTGGATTTTCTAAATGACCTTTAGATGATCAAACGTGGATTTTTAAGGGACCTTTGCACCATCAAACGTCGATTTTCAAATGGGCTTTTACACCATCAGACGTTGGTTCTTTAAAGGACCTTTGGGCCAGCAAAAGTGGATTTTTAAGGGAATTCTAGACTATCAAACGTGGGTTTTAGTTGGGACTTTTAGACAATTAAATGCGAGTTTCTTCAGAATATTTTTAAGGATATTGGTTTTAGATTTTTAAGGATATTGTTAAAGGACTTTTAGACCATCAAACATAGGACTTTTAAGCTATCAATCGTGGATTTTTTTTAAAATATTTTTAAAAACCTTTAGGCCAGCAAAGGTGGATTTTTTAAGGGACTTTTAGACAAACGTGGATTTTTTTAGAATATTTTTAAAGGACCCTTAGAACATCAAACGTGGATTTTTCAAGAACAGTTTTAAAGGACCTTTAGACTATCAAACGTGGATTTTTTTAAGAATATTTTTAAAGGACCCTTTGAACATCAAACGTGGATTTTTCTAAGAATATTTTAAAGGACCCTTAGACCATCAAACATGGATTTTTTTTAAGAATATTTTTAAAGGACCTTTAGACAATCAAACTTGGATTTTTTTAAGAATAATTTTAAAGGACATTTAGACTATCAAACATGGATTTTTTTAAGAATATTTTTAAGGACCTATACACCATCAAATGTGGATTTTTTAAGAACATTTTTAAAGGACCTTAAGACCATCAAAAATGGATTTTTTAAGAATATTTTTAAAGGACCCTTGGGACATCAAACGTGGAGTTTTATAAGTATATTTTCAAAGGACCCTTAGATCATCAAACGTGGATTTTTTTAAAAATATTTCTAAAGGACCTTTAGACCATCAAACGTGGATTTTTTAAGAATATTTCTAAAGGACCTTCAGACCATCAAACGTGGATTTTTTAAGATTATTTTTAATGACCCTTAGACCATCAAACGTGGATTTTTAAGAACATTTTTAAAGGACCTTCAGACCATCAAAAATGGATTTTTTAAGGATATTTTCTAAGAACCCTTAGACCATCAAACCTCGATTTTTTAAGAATATTTTCAAAGGACCTTTAGACTATCAAAAATAAATTTTTTAGGAATATTTTTAAAGGACCTATATACCATCAAACGTTGATTTTTTAACAATATTTTTAAAGGACCCTTGGACCATCAAACGTGGATTTTTTTAAGAATATTTCTAAAGGACCTTTAGACCATCAATCGTGGATTTTTTTAAGAATATTTTTATAGGACCTTTAGACCATCAAACGTGGATTTTTTTTTAATATTTTTAAAGTACCCTTCAGAATATGAAGAATATTTTTAAAGGACCTATAGAACATTAAAAGCGGGATTTTTTTAAGAATATTTTCAAAGGACCTTTAGACTATCAAACATGGATTTTTTAAGAATATTTTTAAAGGACCCTTAGACCATCAAACGTGGATTTTTTGAAGAATATTTTTAAAGGACCTTTAGATAATCAAACGTGGACTTCTTTAAGAATATTTTTAAAGGACTTTTAAATTTGGATTTTTTAAGTTTATATTTTTTTAAGTACATTTGTACGTGGATTTTTTAATGTGGATTTTTAAGAATATTTTTAAAGGACCTTAAGATCATCAAACATGATTTTTTTAAGAATATTTTTAAAGGACCTTTTGACCATCAAACGTGGATTTCTTAAAGGACATTTAGAAAATCAAACGTGGATTTTTTTAAGAATATTTTTAAAGGACCTTTAGACCATCAAGCGTCAATATTTTTAACAATATTTTTAAAGGACCTTTAGACTATCAAACGTGGATTTCTTTTGGGACTTTTAAGTCTTTAACCTTTAATTTTTTAGGATAATTAAAAGGTCCTTTAGACCATCAAACGTAAATTTCGTGTAGGACTTTTAATTAACCTTGGATTTTTTAAGGATATTTTTAAAGGTCCTTGAAACCATTAACCGTGGACTTTTTAAGAATATTTTTTTAGGACCTTTAGACCATAAAACTTGGTTTTTAAAGGATATTTTGTCAAGGAACTCTAGACCATCTAGACGTGGATATTTAGGGATATTTTGTTAAGGAAATTTAGACCATTAAACGTGGATTCTTCAGGGACTTTTTGCTATCAAACTTGGATTTTTAAGGACATTTAGACCATCAAGCATGAGTTTTTAAGAATATGTTTTTAATTTCATTCGACGAGAGATCCGGTCATCTCCTTGTCTATTTTTAAAGAACAACTGTTCAATTATGGTTCCGTTTTGAGCACATCGGGTTTTCAATGTATGCGTGCAGGTTTCCTGTGACCCAAATGCAAATGGCAATTTTACTTCTTTACACAAAGAGCTGATTTTGCTTCCATTCTTCAATAATCCGTAAACCAATATCGCACACAATAAAATAAACCTTAAAAAATATATTGCAATAAAAGCCCAGAATATCCAACTCTGGATAACAATTATAAAATATGCCTAGTCCTAGTTAATGTTCTTTAGAGTTATTCTAGCATTGAAGAACTTTGGAGAACTTATTACCCATAAAAGTCCCCTAAGGGTCTTGGATTTTTATACCCTACACCACACGGTCGCAAGGGTATTATGTCTTTGTGCATGTGTTTGTAACATGGAGAAGGAAGAGAGACAGACCCAAAGTTACTTTTGAGGATCTTCTTAGAATCACTTTCCGAGGCGATTTATGAATGTCAGTAGGTCTGTACGTCTGTATGTCCATATACTTTTTTGAACAAAATGCGGGTCGTATTTATTATCCGATTGAGACGAAATTTTTCAAACAATATTTGTTTGGTCCAAGGACGAATCCTATTGAAATTGGAGAGAATCGGTTCAAATTTAGATATGGCTCCCATATATATCTTCAACCGATTTCGTGTTAATTGTGCACAAAATGGTTATTATCAGTCCAAATAAGCTTAGTTTTGGCACATCCGACCATTTACATTAAATTTGGAGAAAGTCGGTTCATGTATAAATATAGCTCCCATATATATGTTTAATCCGACTTGGTGTTATAGTCCCTCACATTCGTAATATGCGTTCGACAAGAATGATGTTTGTTATCAGATACAGCCCAGAAATACCTCTGCAAAATTTTATCAAGATCGGTTCAGATTTGGAGAAAGCTCCAATATATATCTTCAAACGATTTCGAGTTGATTGTGCACCAAATGGCCAATATCAGTCCAAATGCCCTGCATTTTGGCACATCTGACCTAATTCAGTTTAGAAGCAAGTACGTCAAATAATAAAAATAATAAAATTTTGTAAAGATCGGCTCAGATTTGGATAAAGCTCCTATATACACCTTCACTCGATTTCGGGTTAATTGTGCACCAAATGGCCAATATCGATCCAAATTACCTGAATTGTGGCCTATCCGACCGAATTCAGTTTAGAACCAAGTACATCAAATTTGTAGAAAATCGGAAATTGGAGATATAGCTATAGCTCCCATATATATTTCATCCGATTTGGTGTTTAAGTCCCTCACATTCGTAACACGCATTCAACAACAGTGATATTTGGTACCAACATCTTATGGAGAAATACCTTTGCCAATTTTTTCGAGATCGGCTCAGATTTGGATATAGCTCTTATATATATCCTTAATCAGATTTTTAGTTTATTGTGCAAATAAAGGCTAATGGAACTCGGCTGTTTGGTGGAACTCGTCTCCGATATATACATTTTTATACCCTCCACTATAGTATGGAGGGTATACTAAGTTTGTCATTCCATTTGCAAAACCTGGAAATATACATTGTGGACCCCACAATATATATACATTCTTGATCAGCATAAAATTCTATGTCGACTTATCAATGTCCTTCCGTCTGTCCGTCTGTGGAAATCACTCTAGCTTCCGAACGAAATAAAGTAGGTTGATAAAATTTTACTCAAATATGTACTATGTCTGTAGGATTTTTGGTATTAAAAATGGACCATGTAGGTTCACGTCTTCGTATAGCCCCCATATATCGGTACCTCCTGATATTAGGTATTTTGATGATTTTAGCGACATTATTTACCGGAACTATTTCAAATTTGGTATTTGAAGTTCGTAATGGATATTACAGCCTATGACAGAAAATTCCACGTTTTATAACCACCATGGTACCTCCCTATATTCGGTATTTTGATGATTTTAGCTACATTATAAACAGATTTTTTTCTAAGTTTCGCATTTGAATATTGTAATAGCTTGTGTCAAAAGTTGCCTATGCAGGTCCACGTCGTTGTATAGACTCTAATATACTGCTACATTCGGTATTTTTAAGATTTTAACAGAATTTTTAACGGATTTAATTTTTTTCAAGAATTGTAAAAATCCTTCCAAATGGTGGAGGGTATTCAAAGTTCGGCCCGGCCGAACTTGTTTACTTGTTTAATATAATCCTTCTAGAAGTGATATCATGCACTCTATAGCAATGTTATGACGAATAAAAGGTAAAAATATCTCCGTCAAATGTGGTTAAAATCGATTCAGAATTGTATATGTCTCCCATATATTAGTCTCCTTTGAAACCAAGCTATAACAGCTCTAAAGCCAAATGTTTGTTTGGGGGTATGATCTACTTCAAATAAATTATTTTGTTACGGGAGCTCTACTAAATATGAATAGTGGTTTGGATATTATATAGTCGGCCCCATCGGACCTTTTGACTTTTCCTTACTATTTTCTTTTATATACCCTACACCACAAGGTGGTCAGGGTATTATGTCTTTGTGCATTTGTCAGGCAAAAGGACATGAGATAGACCCATTGTTCCTTTTGATGATCTGCATAGAATCACATTCTGAGTCAATTTATGCATGTCCGTCCGTCCGTCCGCCCGTCCCTCTGTCCATGTATTCTTGTGAACAAAATGCAGGTCGTATTTATTATCCGATTGAGATGAAACTTTGCAAACAACATTTGTTTGGCCCAAGGACGAACCCTATTGAAATTGGAGATAATCGGTCAAAATTTAGATATAGCTCCCATACATATCTTCGTCCGATTTGCTTTTTATTGTGCACCAAACGTGTACTATCAGTCCGAATAGTATGGAATTTTGCATGTACAATCAGATTGGACTTGAATATAAGTATGCCAAATTTGATCGAAATCGGTTCAGATATAGCTATAGCTCCCATATATATTGTTCATCCTATTTGTTACTTTTGTCCTCCACAGCCGTAATATGCACTCCGTAACAACGATATTCAGGAATATATATCTAATAAAGCTCAGAAATATTTTCGCCAAATTTTATCGAGATCGGTTCAGATTTGCATATAGCTCCCATATATAACTTCGTCCGATTTAAATTTTATTGTGCACCAAATGTCTAATATTTGCCCAAATTGGATGAAATTTGGCACTTACGACCGAATTGAGTCTAGAAGCTAGTATGTCAAATTTGGTGAAGATCGGTTCTGATATAGCTATAGCTCAAATATATATTGTTCATCCGATTTGTTATTTTTGTCCTCCGCAGCCGTAATATGCACTCTGCAACAACAATATTTGGGGAAATATATCAAATACAGCTTAGAAATACATTTGCTAAATTTTATCGAGATCGGTTCAGATTTGGATATAGCTCCCATATATACTTTTATCCGATTTCAAATTAATTTTGCACCAAATGGGCAATACAAGTCCGAATTTAAAAGATACAAATGCTTCGGCATATTTAGTCCTTTGAACTTGAAATAATAATTATAATCATAGCGTGAATAATTGAATTCTCCCATAAAATCGTTTAATTGTTATGTGGTGCTCAACTAAATTAGCAAAGTGGTGTAGGGTATCATAAAGTCGTCCCAGCCCTACTTTAAGACTTTTTTTACTGTTTTTTTTTTTTTTTTTTTTTTTGTTTTTGTCAAAGTTCTGAAAAAATTATCTCTTTATCTTTTATGAACCCCTTGAGGTCTCATATCCACTCTCTACGTTCCACCCTAATACTGGTGTTTGTTTTATTCAATTTTTTTGCTTTTCCTCCTTGCTATTCCTCTTCCTCCCATATGACACTATCTGTTCACTCTTCTGCGAATATTTAAAGTTGTTAAGGAAATTAGCTTTTTTCTCTTTGCTTATGCTTTTGTGGTTACATTGTTGTTGTTGATATTGTTGTTGTCATTGTCATATTTCATTGTTGATTGCAAATTGTCTGAAAAGTATTGAGTGAGTGAATGAGTGACCCACCATCATAGTTTGGAAAGAAACATACAGAAATGAATGAATGGGACCTGCACCTTTGTAGAATAGCCATATGTAAGGTTTCTTTGTTTCCCGCACACAGGAATTGGGAACAAAAGACGGGTTATTGTGTGGAACAGCAGGACAAGGTCTTTTGTTTTTTTTTGGCGTTTATGTTGATGGCGATGATTCGACTGTCTTTACAGAGAAGGCGCCACGGTACCGTAAACTGTCGATAAAGACAAAAATAAAAGACTTCTTCTTTTTGAGGTTTAATGAGTTAAATCTCTCAGAAGTTGTCAGGATGGGCAATTATCATGGATGTGTCATAAAAATTTGTTTGGGTTGTTAATAAAGTTTTTTTTTTCATTGGGAAATGTAACGAAGAGATTGGAAACAACGAAATGTTGGAAAAATTTTAGTGGCATTTTTTTTGGAATATTTAGTGAAATATTTAGAAGCCTATTACTGCTGTCAGTTTCTCAATGCATCTCTCTCAGTTCATAAGGAAGGGATCATTAATAATTGCTGAAGTATCAGCAATTATCTAGCCATGTGGCTAGAGGGGGTAAATATCATTTGATACGGCCAAAACTTGCCTCATCGAAATAACGATTTTATCCCCTTGGTCTCTTTGGGCCAAATCCGTTTCAGGATATTGAGTTGATCTAGAGATGCCCTTCCATCCGTCTATATGTATTAAGGGAGGATCCGATGTGATACAAACTTGATACATCGTAATATAATTATCAAATGTAGAACGAGATCGGAGACTCCATCCAGTGCCTCCCCCACAAATAGTCAATATTTTGAATAATTGTAACTCTCACAAAATGTGATGTAAGAGTCCGATTATCTTCAAATTTCACACATCCTAATATTTTTATTAACCCAAGTTTTGGTGTGAATATGGAATATATCGGTCCACTCCTTCTATTACCTACCCCCAAAGGCTCGAAATTTGCAAAAAAAAAAAATATTTTCTGCACAGAAAGAGAATCAATAATCCGATTTGCTCCAAATGGATAATATCGGTCCACTCCATCAAGTGCCTCCCCCACAAAGGGTAAACATTTTGAATAATTATAACTCTTAAAAAATATGATGTAAGGATCTGATTGTCTTAAAATTTCACATATCCCAATATCTTTATAACCCCAAGATCTGGTGTTAAGATGGAATATATCGGTCCACTCCTTCTGATACCAGTGAACTCCACTCCAGTGACCTCATAAAACGCGAAATTAAAATCCGATTCCATTCAGACTTGGCACATCTGAATATTTCTATCAACACAGGATCTATTGTAAAAACGGTAGAGATCGGACCATTTTTTCTGGTATCTTTTCCACAAAGGGTCAAAGTTTTTAATAGCCAAAATGTTTATAAAATCCGAAAGAAGCATCAAATTCTCCAAATATTTCACACATCCATTTTCATTCCACTAACAAAAGATCTGTTGTGAAGATGGGATATATCGGTCCACTCCTTCTGGTACAACCCCCCCCCCCCCCAAGAGGGTCAAATTTTTTAATACCCACAAAGCTCATAAAATGCGAATTTAACATCCGATTTCATTCAGATCTGACCATTCCTTCTGGTACCTCCCCCACAAAGGGTCAACATTTTGAATAACCAACACGATTATAAAATCTAAAATACTTCGCGCATCCCAGTATTTCTACTAATACAAGATTTGCTGTGAAATGGAATATATCGGTCTACCTCTTCTGGTTCCTCCCCCACAAGGGGTCAAAATTTTGAGTATCCACAAAGCTCATAAAACGCGAAATTAACATCTAATTCCACTCAGACTGATCTTCTGTGAAGATGGAATATATTGGTCTACTCCATCTGATACCTCCTCACAACGGATCAAAATTTAGAATATTCTGAAAAATATTTTTTAAAAAATCCACGTTATTTATATCCTTGAAAAAATATTCTTTAAAAAATCCACGTTTATTATATCCTTGAAAAAATATTCTTTAAAAAATCCACGTTTATTTATATCCTTGAAAAAATATTCTTT